>NC_033631.1:10993707-10995883 GCF_001540865.1 Ananas comosus | reverse complement strand
ACATATATATATATATATATATATATAGTCCGGCTACTATACTCTTATGAGTACGATCGCCCTCGTACTCATAAGTCATTTTCGATGATAGAGCTTCCGAATCGACGATCCATACCATTAAACATTATCTAGAGTATTTAAAACTTCCAAAAATCAAAATTTATAATTTTTTGACATCATTTACCTTAAGATCAAACGGTCACAAAATTGACAATTTTTAATGACCGGTGTGGGATACTTAGTAGTTTAACGGTGTAAAAGAATCGAAATCAGTTGAATTTTTGATAGAAAATTTTATTCATTACCTAGATAAAGATCAATAACTCCGATCTTAAATTGAAGGATCCGATCATCCATTTTTAGGACGTCGTTTGATTTCGACTGTTCATTTCATACCCACTTGATGGACTTTATTATGATTTTAAAAAATTACGAAATTTATTTTCTAAAAGCTTCAAATACTCTAAATCATATTTAACGAAGTGGATCGTCGATTCGGAAGCTCCATCATCGAAAACAACTTATGAGTATGAAGGATTTTATACTCATAAGAGTATAGTAGCCGCATCATTGAAAACAACTTGATAGCACGAAGGCCTCCGTGCTACCGATAGTATACCAGCCTAGCTCTATATATATATATATATATATATATATATATAGTATAATATTTATACTACATGAGTTGAGTTAGGATACATTCCCAAAAGTACTAAAGAGGTAGCGTGTTTTGAGTTTTTAGCCGCTTGGATGAAAAATTGTCGGTATGGATGATCGGGGGTAGGTGGTGGTAGAGTGATGTAGGTAGAATATATTGCATCCAAAGCTATTAATAATCAAGGAGTAGATATAAGGCTTAAAAACTTACAAGCACCAGGCAGGTGGTGCTTCTAAAAGTATTTAGCTCATTATATATATACTATCATAATAGTATCATATATATATTATAATATATATAATATATATATATATATTATATATTATATATATAACTAATACTATCAATAGCACCAAACTATTGATATTATTAGGTTGTCCGGTTTTGGATAAAAAATACCACGTTATGGATGATGTGGCCCATAGCGGCTAGCAGTGCAGTTATTATTTAATAGTATAATGCTAACAGCTGTAAAAATAGTCAAAGAGTTAAACTTACGGTGGAAAATTGATAGCACCAACGACTTGGTGGTTTAATCAATATAGTAGTCTCACTGTCGGACTCCTCTCTCTCTCCTCTCTCTCCCCTTCTCGTTCTCTCTCTCTCTCCTCCTCTTATATTATATATATATTATATATACGAGGAAGTACTATAACTATTCGGAAGCACTGGTGAGCTTCCTGCTCTCTCAACTTGTTTCGATTTTGGCGTTTCGAATCAGTCGATACGGCTCCGTTAAACCTTGATTCTAGCAGTATTTGGAGTACCTAGAAATAAATTTATTATTTTTTTATTTAATTTTTCATTTTGCTTAGTGATCGAAGGTCGGTCAAAATTCAGCAAATTTCAATGGCGCGTACAGTGAGACTTGTTTGTGAAGTTTAACGGTGTAGAAATAACACATCGACTGTGAAATTTGATAGAAAATTCTCTATACTATATAAAACAAGATCAATATCTTTGCATTTAAAAATTTTAATGTGATATTTACGTTTGGTAAGATTATTATTTTCAGCCGTTGATCATGAGCCCCTTCGTTCACTAGCAAATGATATTCGAAAAATCTTAAAATTTATTTCTAGTATCAAATCTACTAGATCAAGTTAACGAAGCACGATGACATTCGAAAGTCCGAACATCGAAAAACGGACTGGGAGCACAGAAGGCTCTACTTGCCGATGATAGTGCCTCATCTATATATATATATAATATATATATATATATATATATATATAGTATATTATTATTTCTAGATATAACTAGGCTACTAAGCTATTAATGCACAAGTCATTGTTGTATTCCAAAGGTTTTGGGCCATTGCGATTAAGAAGATTTGCGGTTGGATATATGTGCTCCTAGGGTTGAGTGGTCGGGTTTGGTTGAATAGTTATGATCTACATGGTAGAACTGATCAAAAGGGTAGATCTAACGCGCGAAAAACTTGGTTGAGCACAAGTGCTTCGTGCTAATTAAAGCATAGTAAGCGCGACTCTCTCTGCTCTACTTTCATCTCTCTCG
>NC_033631.1:10935826-10993124 GCF_001540865.1 Ananas comosus | reverse complement strand
TATATATATATAGAATTATGCTACTTTATTGATCAATAGTACAAGGCCTTTACTATTGAGTTTTCGGCCGTTGGATGCAAGGATGTCGCGTTAGGATGATAGTATTCCCCGGAGTTAAATTGATAGTGGTCCCTAGGGTTGAGTGTGTGGTTGGGGTTAATAGTATAATCTAACGGGTGGAAATGATCAAGGGTAGATACTAATGTAGAAAACTCATATAGTACCAAGGGCACTTGTACTATCGGTAGTTATAGTAGGGTACTCTAATATATATATATATATATATATTATATATATTTAATCTAAACGGGTGGAAATAATCAAAGGGTAGATCTAATGGGTAGCACAACTCAAATAGTACCAAGGGCTGTACTATCGATAGTATAGTTAGCCGGACTCTTTATATTTATATATATATATATATATATATATATATATATATAGAGAGAGAGAGAGAGAGAGAGAGAGAGAGAGAGAGAGAGAGAGTACGGTTGCTATGCTATCGATAGCACCAAACACTTGGTGCTATCAAGTTTTCTACCGTTAGATTAACCCTTTTATTATTTTTACTCGTTAGATTATACTATTCAACCAACTACCCACTTAACCCTAGGGGCTCACATCATCCTAACAGCACATTTTTTAATCTAAAGGCTAAAAAGCACATTTTTTAATCCAAAGGCTAAAAAACTAATAGCACCAATAGCTTGGTGCTATTAATAGTATTCAAGCCTAGTATTATATATATATATATATAGAGAGAGAGAGAGAGAGAGAGAGAGAGAGAGAGTTAGGTTCCTATGCTTTCGAAAGTACGGAGGCCTCCGTGCTTATAAGTTGTTTTTAATGATGGGACGTCCGATTCGACCATCGGTTCCGTTAAATATGATCTATGCTATTGGAACTATCCAGAAACCAAATTTCATAATTTTTTAACTTTGTTTGCCTAGTGAACGAGTAGCCTCAAAATGAACGGCTGAAAATAAAAATCTCATAAAAAATATTGATAAATGACTCAAATTTCAAATCGGAAGTATTGTTCTTGCTATTAATGTTAAGTAGAATTTTCTATTAAAGTTTCATGTAATTTGAATACTTGTAGACCGTTGAACTTAAAAAGTGACACATCGGCCATTAAAATAGTCATTTTTTAGATCCTGTGATCGCTTGGTAAATAATGTCAAAAAATTATAAAATTTGGTTTTTAGATAGTTCCAATAGCATAGATTCTGCTTAACGGAGTCGATCGTCGAATTGGATGTACTATCATCAAAAATAACTTACAAGTACGGAGGCCTCCGTACTTTCGAAAGCACGGGAGACGTACTCTCTCTCTCTCTCTCTCTCTCTCTCTCTCTATATATATATATATATATATATATATATATATAACAGGACTGCTGTGCTCTCGGGGGCACGAAGGCCTCCGTGCTCCTGAGCCATTTTCGATGATAGAATTTTCGAATCGACGATCGGCTCTGTTAGACTTGATCTAGTGTATTTGAAGTTTCTAGAAAATAATTTTTGCTATTTTTCGATATCATTTACCTAGTGTCAAAAGGGTTCAAAATCAATAATTTTTAATGGTTGATATCTATCGTTTTCAAGTTTAACGATTTAGAAGTATTCAAATCAGATAAAATTTTGATACAAAATTTTTTATACTATCTACAACAAGATCAATATTTCTGATCAAAAATTTTAGTGCTATATCACCACGTTTTATAGGATTTTTATTTTCAGCCATTAAAAATTATTGATTTTGAATCCTTTTGATTGCTAGGTAAATGATATCGAAAAATCGCAATTTTTTTTTCTAGAAACTTCAAATACGCTAGATCAAGTCTAACGGAGCCGATCGTCGATTCGAAAATTCCATCATCGAAAATGGCTCAAGAACACGGAGGCCTCTATGCTCCTGAGAGCACAGCAGTCCTTCTCGCTCTCTCTCTCTCTCTCTCTCTCTCTCTCTCTCTCTCTCTCTCTATATATATATATATATATATATATATAGGCTGGGGCTACTATACTCTTATGAGTATAGACCCTCTTGTACTCATAAATTTTTAACCATTGATTGATGGGATATGTGGTTAGGATGATGATGGTCCTCACTTAGAATGATGGTGGTCCCCTAGGGTTGAGTGGGTAGTTGGTTGAATAGTATGATCTAACGGGTGGAAATGATCAATGAAATAAATCTAAGGACTGAAAATTTATGAGTATAAAGGAGCCTATACTCATAAAAGAATATTAGCCGGACTCTCTCTCTCTCTCTATATATATATATATATAGTTCGGCTGGGGTACTATCGATAGCACAAAGGATTTGGTGCTATCGAGTTTTCCACCGTTAGATATAACTCTTTAATTATTTTTATCTGTTATGTTATACCATTCAACCAATCACTCACTCATCCCTAGGGGGCCCATATCATCCTAACCACACATTTCTCAATCCAAAGGTTAAAAGTAATAACATCAATAGCTTGGTGCTATTGATAGTATTATAGTTTAGTTATATATATATATATATATATAGAGAGAGAGTACGGGGGGAGATATAGGTGAGGCGGAGTGTCGGGCGGGATGGGTGGTGGTTGAGGGAGAGGATGGAGAGCTGGCTAACTATACTCTTTTAGTATAGAACCCTTTTGTATTCATAAATTTTAAACCGTTGATTGATGGATGTGTGGTTTAGGATGATGGTAGTTCCCACTTAGAATTATAGTGGTCCCCTAGGTTGAGTGGGTAGTTTGTTGGATATTGTATGATCTAACGGGTAGAAATGATCATTGAATAAATCTAAGGGGCTATCATAAATAGGTATAGTAGCCGGACTCTATATATATATATATATATATATATATATATATATATATATAAAATTTAGATTTTAGAGCAATTCAAATATAAATAAATCTCTATTTTATAAATTTTAATTATTAAATTAAAATTTTTTATTTTTTATTTTTTATTTTTTATTGAATAGTAAAATTTACAATTTAATTTATTGTTCGCGAGTAAGTTCAACTTTAGCTCGTTAATAAACGAGCTGAATTTTTCAGCTCGTTATTTTAACAAGTTAGCTTGTGCTCGACTTATTTATTAAACGAACTGAACACGAACGGTCCCGGCTCGCTAGTGTTCCACTCATCGACAACCTATTAAGAAACAAATGAGATTTTTTCTCTTTCCACTTCCATGCGTATAATAAATAATTACTTTTTACATTACAATGGTAAGATACTGCCAGAATTATAACATGACTGAAGCTGACAAAATAATAAAACCCTCAAACATGTATATAATCACTGAAAAAAAAAACTTAGCGGGGGTTCCTCAATAATGCTTCGTTAAGGAGTCTCAGTTTTATTTCTATTTAAAAATTATAATTTTTCTCTATAAAATTAATTTTTTAATTTTAATATTAAAAGAATATCTAATGTGTTATTAGATAAAGATAAAATTAATAAGTAACTGTAAATCGAGGCTCTCCAATGATGAGATGTCGTTGGTGAGATTCCACTGAAGTTTTATTCTAATCACTGTCCACATTAATAAAATTAGGCTATTCTTAATATTCTCTCTCTTGTCGCAAAGAGAGAGAGAGAGAGAAAGGCCCATGAGGTTTCACGGCTATAAATGAGGCCACCCATCCTAGGAAGCTAAAACCAATCTAAGAAGCAATAAGAAGAGCTCTTTTATATCTCTCTCTCTCTTTATTTTTTTTTTTCCTTCTTTTTTCTTGTTCTCTAATACTTATCTGGGAAGAGAGAGTGAAAGAGATTAGAAAAGGACAGCTTTAATATAACATTATTATTATAAATATTATAATAGTACTACTATTGTTTTTGATGGTCTTGTTTCTCTAGTTGTTGTTGGTTCCTCCTCAGAACAAAGAATCTTTCACCTGCCCCCTCCCCAGCAAAATATCGGCCAAAGTCGAGGCTCTGGTTCCCAACGAGCTCCCAAGTTCCCAACGAAGCGAAGGCTCTAATCAAAGGTAAAATATTAGAATTTTTTGTTTTATTCTTAGTTTTTTGGGTGTCTTTTTGCGAAAAGGAAAAAAAAAATAGTACTTTAAATACCTTTCTCAGATCCCTTTACTCAGTTTCTCTCCTCTGCTTCAATTTAACGAAAGCCTTTTTGTACATAAAAATCGAACCTTTCCCTAATTTCTTTCGCTTAAATTAGCCCCTGTTTATGCCTAAAATATATAATCTTTTCCATTTTTTCGTTTCTGTTGACCCCTGTTTATCGCGTAAATAAAAGCTTCTATTAGCCACTGTTTATGCATAAAAATCGAAGATTTTCCTCCTTTTTCGCTTAGTAATCCCCTGTTTATGCATAACAATCTCAACTAATCCTTGTTTTTTATCCATAAAATCGAACCTTTTCCATTTTATTTTTCCGCTCAACTATCCCCGCATCAGAATCGAATCTTCTCCGCTCTTTCGCTTCAGTTAACACCTTAAAACTCCCCCTTTTTTATGCATAAAAATTGAACAATTTCCATTTTTTCACTTCCCTGAAAACCCCCTGTTCGTACCTACAGATCGCATCGTTTCCACTTTTTTCGCCTCAATTCGCCCCTATTTCCCCCTGTTTACGCATAAAAATCTCTTTTTTTTTAATTTTTTTTTTGTTTTTGCATTTCTGTAGTGGGGAGTATGACGATCTCGTGCGAGGAGAGGGTGATAGCTGAGTTCGAGGCGCTCACGCGCGACGCGGGGCGCGTCCAAGCGGAGACGCTGCGGCGGATCCTCGAGGAGAACGGCGGCGCCGAGTATCTCCGGCGCTTCGGCCTCGGCGGCCGCACCGACGCCGCGAGCTTCCGCTCGTACGTGCCCCTCGTCACCCACTCCGATCTCGAGCCGTTCATCCAGCGGATCGTCGACGGCGACAACTCCCCCATCCTCACCGGGAAACCCATCACCGCGATCTCGCTCAGGTATTACTTGTCAGTGTTACCACTATTTCTGAGCCATTTCATATGATACCTATAATTTAGATATTATGGGTAATGTGCTGTTATTAAAATGCCTATCGACACTGACCGTATTCACCGTGCAGAATTATGTACCGATGGCAAAACTCAAAATTCTCTATTTTTGAAATCAGTAGGTAATTTTTTCAACAAAATGTAAAAGATTTGATAAAAATATATAATAAATAATTGATATATTTGTTGTGATAGAAAATAAATATTTCATGCCATTACGTGTCGGCACACACATAATTTTTTACCGACACGTATCAGCACGGCCA
This sequence comes from Ananas comosus, assembly GCF_001540865.1. Taxonomy (NCBI): domain Eukaryota; kingdom Viridiplantae; phylum Streptophyta; class Magnoliopsida; order Poales; family Bromeliaceae; genus Ananas; species Ananas comosus. The sequence continues at coordinate 10,987,853 of NC_033631.1, read as the reverse complement.
AGTCGCATCGTGCCAGCAAGTTTTCGGCACGATTCTGTGCCACGGCACTTTAATTCTTGGGTGTCAAGAGTTTGGAATTTTTGGTTGAGGTAGTACTAGTAAGTGTTAGGACAGTTTTTTCGTTTTTTGGTCATTTTCTATCATATCAATATCTTGGTTAATTTGGGTAAATATGGTATCTGAGTCAACAATTTGCGTGTCATTTTTTGTCGTGTCGATATTTTGGTAACACGGATAATATGGTATCAGAAGTTTGCTCAGTTCTTCTACTTTTGTCAATGCTTATCTGATTTCTATTTTGCATGTGAATGGAGGTGTTAAAGATTTTTTCACATCATTTATACGCGGATTGATTTTGTGGATAATTTCGGGATGGCTTTTATTGTTTTTGTCGCAGTTCCGGGACTACACAGGGAAAGCCCAAATTTATTCCGTTCAATGAAGAGTTGCTCGATTCGACGATACAGATTTATCGTACCTCTTATGCGTTCAGGAACAGGTAGGGATTGAAAACCCCAAAGTACTTAGGATTTGCTCGCTTTTTCACCAAAAAAAGAAAAAGAAAAAAGACCCAAATTGATTCTCTCTAAATGCTGTACCATTGCTTATTGTATACCTGAACAGTAGTTGGTTTTTAATTTCTCCTAAAATTACGGTCTTTTTGGTGTTTAAAAGCGCTGCTTCTCGTTGAATTGTGTGAAAATGGATTCGCCGGTTAATACATTTGTTAATTGCCACTGGTCTCTTTAATTTACTTTCCTTCGTATGTAATGAATCTCATATTCATAGATCCAAATGCGAGGACGATCTTAGTCACTTCATAGCTCAATAGAATATATATTTTGAATTCCACCTCAATTTGTTTGAGTGTTATTTGTAGGGAGTACCCGATTGGCAATGGAAAAGCCCTGCAATTCATTTACGGCAGCAAGCAGGTTATGACGAAAGGAGGCATCGTCGCCACGACCGCCACGACAAACTTATTCCGGAATGACCAATTCAAGAACGCGATGAAGGATATCCAATCTCAGTGTTGTAGCCCCGACGAAGTCATATTTGGTCCCGACTTCCACCAGTCCCTTTACTGTCACTTGCTCTGTGGCCTAATCCTCTCAAATGAAGTGCAGTTTATATTCTCTACATTTGCTCATAGCATTGTTCATGCGTTCCGTACTTTCGAGCTAGTATGGGAGGAACTATGTACTGATATAAGAGAAGGGGTCCTCTCCAGTAGAATCACTTCCCCCTCGATCCGAGCGGCCGTTTCTAAAATTCTAAGTCCCAACCCAGCTTTAGCCGACGCCATATACAACAAATGTGCAGGCTTAAGCAATTGGTATGGTGTGATACCCGAACTGTGGCCCAATGCGAAATATGTGTATGGAATTATGACCGGATCAATGGAGCCGTATTTGAAGAAACTGAGGCATTATGCTGGGAATTTACCATTAATGAGTGCAGATTATGGATCCTCGGAAGGATGGATCGGCGCGAACATAGACCCTAAGTTGGCCCCGGAAAAGGTGACTTTTGCTGTACTGCCAAATATTGGGTACTTTGAATTTATCCCTTTGGAGAAACCTGAAGGTGAGGAGGCGGATAATTGTGCTTCCGTTCATTACGTGGAATCGGAGCCTGTTGGATTGACGGAGGTCGAGGTCGGCAAAGAGTATGAAGTCGTCTTAACGAATTTTGCAGGTACTTCATTCTTTATTTCTCTTTTTATTTCTCTGCTCGCTTTCGCTTAGTTCTTGCAGCTCACGTTGTCTCCTTAGAATGCTTAGAAAAGTTTACAAAGAATATTCCAAAATTATGGTTTGGATGATATTATTATTATTATTAGAATTAAATGGTAGTTTGTAGGATGGCTTGTAAAATTCGGCAGTACAATATAAGTGTAGCTCAACGGGCTGAAATAATTTGTACTAAACATATAATGTTTATTGAATAACAAAATTTAGAAAATACGCTAATTTGTTTGCTTATTCATGTTGACAGGCTATAAAGATAACTAGCGATTCATAAGAGGTCATCGTTTTGCCACGTAGTGAACTTGTTTGTACCTATGTACTCTTTGTCTCTGTCATGTTATTTATGTTCATGATAACATGTGAATGAACCAACTTGTTGAGGTTCCTCATTTAAGTACATAGGGATTATTATTGGGTAGGCATTGACAGGTTGGACAGAGGGGGAGTTAGGGGGCATAATTGAATACACTGCTGGTCTACAGCATAACAGGCCCGGCCTAATGTTTGGTTGAATGCAGATGCTGAACATTTATTAGCGTTTAAAGTCGTTTCTTTTTCTCTTTTGTTTTTTCCTTTTCTGATGTGCGGATTTAGGAGTAAATTGTGAATGAGTAGTTATGCCGTGAGGTGTAAAGCTCAAATTACCTGGTAATTTCACTCCAACTAAGCTTCCAAATTGAAAAAACAGGTTGCAAAGATCTTATCTGGGTCAAAACTTTTGCCGTCGCCTTGTGAACTAATTAATTTGAAGTCAAAATTGTACCATACATTTGTTATCGACTTCCTTTTTCTCATTTTTAAGCTTCGAGCTATCTCTCCACTGTACTCGTTAGGATAAATTATCTACATCTAGTTGTGTCCTGGACCTCTAAATTAAGTCGAGTGTTGTGACTTTAATTATTCTTCCAGCATACTATATAGTCACGTCTAGGAGGTCGAATTCATTTATGGATGATGGGTGAGCATAAACCAAGTTGAGTTAAATTAAGAACAATCAGAAAAGCTTACAAATCAGGACTCAAAAAAGAAAAGAAGAGACTACATTCTTGCTTTGTTGACCGGTTCTTCACACAATCTTATTCAACTATACTGGATTTCTTCTTGGTAATAATACTAACTGGTAAAATTATTCCGCCATTTTGACTTAATGAGGTTTCACAAATGAAGGGGAAAAATAAATGGATGCGCTGATTCCGTTTTCGCGTCATATTTGAAGGAAATATATGGTGACGTCTCACTCTTGCCGGACCAACTCATATACCAAGTTGTAGGACATAAAAATCTCTCCTTAAAGAGTAGACTTTTAATTTGTCGTATTATTTTTGTGTTGCCTCGATACGAAATAGGTTTGTACAGATACAGATTGGGAGACGTGGTTAAGATCGCGGGATTCCACAACTCCACTCCGGAGCTGCAGTTCTTGTGCCGGAGAAGCCTCCTGCTAACCATCAACATCGACAAGAACACCGAGAAAGACCTCCAGCTGGCAGTGGAGGCCGCTTTGAAGCACTTGGCCGCAGAGAAGGTTGAGGTTGTGGACTTCACGAGCCTGGTGGACCGCTCGTCGGACCCGGGCCACTACGTGATTTTCTGGGAGCTGAGCTCCGACGCGAGCGAGGAGGTCTTACAAAGCTGTTGCAACAGCTTAGACTTGGCCTTCCTGGACGCAGGCTACGTCGCGTCCAGGAAGGTCAAGGCGATCGGCCCGCTCGAGCTCCGCGTCCTTCGGAAAGGGACTTTTCAGAATATTCTAGACCATTACTTGGGCCTCGGCGCGGCAGTGAGCCAGTTCAAGACGCCACGGTGTGTCGGCCCGTCGAACAGCATGGTATTGCAGATATTGTCTAGGAATGTTATCAAGAACTACTTAAGTACTGCATATGGAAGCTAGGCTATTTGCTCTCTTTTTTTTCTTTGTTTTTGACCTCTCTTTTTTTTTTTTTTGTTGCTGCTGCTTTTGAGTCCTTAATGCTGCTGTGATTAGGGTATCTCTCTGTGTTTTCTTTGCTTTGATCAAGTTGTATGTGCATGTAAGTTTTGCTTCCTCTGAAAACAATTTAGGTTTAATTTACTTTTCTGTATATTTTTTCGCATTCCGATTGAAACAGCTTTTAGAGAAGTATTGAATATAAAAATATAAAAATATTATTATTTAGTAGCTTAAATTTTGGCGGAAAATATGTTGGTTGAGATAGGTATAAGTTTTTGTCTTGTGACAATAAATTTAGAAGACTAATAAGTTGAGTGAGGCTGCAGTGCATAGTAGATTTAATAATAAGAGACTCAATTATAGATCCAATGTTTAGATAGATTGAGTCAGCTCGAAATTTGTGATTACTGTGGCTAAGTCCTTAGGTGTGATGAATGCCTATCTCCTATCGGCATTTACGGTTAGAATAGTCAGTTAGCAGTGATGGAGGAAGGGGAGGGGGGGGGGAAATGTTGGCTGAAATAGACCCAACTTTCCATCCCATAATTGATCTAGAATACTAATAAATTAAATTGGACAATAGGTACAGAAAATTAATAAATTTAATTGAATTGAGTCAAATAAGTTGAATGAGGTTGCGGTTTATAATTGACTCAACGGGAAGATATCTAATAATATATTCAATATCCAGATGAATTGAGTCAGATTGAAGTCCATGAGCATAATAGTTAAGTCCTTAAGTATGATAAAATGCATACTTTCTATCGGTATATACTTTTGGAATAGTTATCCAAAAGTAGGGGTGGCAATTCAGCCTCAACTGTCGCAAGCCAGCTCATGTTCGCTCGAAATGAGCTTGAATCGGCTCACTCGTTTAGTAAACGAGCCGAACACGGAGCTGGGGTCAGCTCGCTCGTGTTCGGCTCGATAACAACTCGAATACATATATTTTAATATTATATAATTTATTTAATTTATATTTTTATATATAAATAAATAATTATATATAATATATATTTTTATTATTTATTTTTAGTAAATAAAAATATAAATGCGAGGCTTAATTATAAAAGATTTCATTTATATGTAAAGTTTTAATTATTAGATCAAAATTTAATGGATAAGATTTGATAAATTTATTTTTTATATATATTTAATCTAATTATTTTTAATTTATTATTCGTTGGTCAGCTCGTAAGCCAGATCATGTTCGGCTCGTTAATAAACGAGCCGAACACAAGCTGAATTTTTCGGCTCAATACTTTGACGAGCTAGCTCATATTCGGCTTATGCAATTGACGGAATGTTCGGGAGAAGGTCAACTAAGTCATACCCAAGCATTGACCGTTGAGTTCACTTGTCCTTGTAATCTAACTTGTATTTGGTCAACAAAATGTAATCAAGAGTCTTCACTCAAAATTAAATGAAATGTAGAGAAAATTTTAATTAGATTTTCCTTTCTGGTGGAACAAATTATCTAGTGCAATTTAGCTCTGGGCCCATTGTAACAGCAAATTATTGATGGAAATTTTTTATTTCATGTAGAAATAATAACATCTGATTATGAACCCAATTAAACATTTTCCTTTTCCAGATCATGAAAAAGGAAACTTGAGAGCCTACCTATGAAAATATAGGTAAAAATGTACATAGCTTACGTGAACTATGGACTATTTTAAATAAGCTATTCAATCTTTTAAAATTTTAATTTTAATATTAATTTTTCAGATTGTTTGATTTGAGTTAGTCAATGTTATTTTGATTACAAAATTTGAATGTATCATTTATCTCTATAAATTTAGTTAGTATATTTTACGTATTTCTCATAACTATAAATCTATTAAAATAAATAATTAGTTTAAAATTTTAAGTCAAAGTGTCGTTGACTGACTCAAATCAAACAAATTGAAAAGTTTGATAGTAAAATTAAAATTTTGAAAGGTTGAATATTTGATTCAAAATGGTTCAGAGATAAGTTTCTATACATTTTCAAGAAATAAATATTACATGCAGATCCCACTTGATGGGCCTGCAAACTAGAAAATTGAGTTATGAAGGGCATCTTTAGATGTTCAAATTTTCACAGTATATGTGAATAGTCTCACATTAAATATTGGTGCAACTTACCATATATGTCCAAAAACATTGCGATCAAAAGCAAGTTAAGCAACAAAATAAAAGGAAACAAGGGATGGATCGAGTAATTAAAAAAAAAAGGCAATTACAAAAGATTACACACACTTCATAGTCCTCTCGAACAAGCATGCATATATGGCTTTGAACGCACCATGCAATCTCACCCTAACCTTTCTCCTCAACTTGGCCACCTCCTTCTGTCCCCTCCTCCCCATGACCACCAACATCTTCTTCATCCTCCTCCTCCCTCCTCTCGCTGCTTCGACGTCGCGCCCGTCGAACACGGCGTACTCGAACCTCACGGACGACGCGTTGCGCTCCTTCACAAAGGGCAGCGCCATGACATGTCGGTCGATGAGGTGAGACACGGAGACGAGCTCGAAGGCGTCATAGAGCGGGCTCCCGCAATCCCACACACACAACCTTCCCTCTTTCTTTCCTTCCTCTTCTTCCTCCTCCCCAACTTTTGGCTCCATCTAAGAGACACATACGTACAAGAAAAATGGCCATGTTGCTTTGCCATTATGTATAAGAGTGTGAGTGTGGTTTGGTTGGGGATAGTGACAGAGATGGCGCATTTAATAAGTAGAATAGTTGTTGTGAATAGGTAGTATCCTATACTTGTATAATTGGAAAGCATGTTATGTATATGCATATATGTATCCTAACCTGCAAATGTAAAAACATGGAAGTTACATTGTAGGTAGCTACATATCATTGATACTTTTATTTTTTATCTCATTTTTCTAGTCTTTGTTTAACTATATAAATCATTTATCTTTCTTGAAGAAAAAGTTAAAAATTAGTAAATAATAACACGAATTTTGAAAGAAAAAGAAAATAATATGGATTATATTTAATTTATTAGCTGGAGCTGGACAGATTGTTGTGCAATGTTGGTCCTAAGTTAAATTTTGATTGAACCGATTAACTCCGGAGCCGTACGTTTCTAAATTGATTGATCTATTTATTGGGCGTGGAAACCTTTATACAACAATTAAAATTAGAAATTAGAAATCAAAATGATATGTTAAAAAATAAAATGATACAATATGAAGTCCTTGGTTTCATTTTCCTCAGAAGCATTTGGATTAATTATACTCGATAGCTACAGGTCATCCGTTATTTATATATGTTCATTGCAATAATTAATTAATACTTAATTTATTTTTGGATCTAAAGTTATACATAAACATGAGTGTCTAAATAAAATTAAACATTAATTAGATTAGGTACTTAAGCGAAGCAGTTTCCATGTGCTTGAACCAAAAAATTGTGACATATTTACAATCCAACAAAGCGCATGTGGACAACCAACCCAATTAGTTTGTTGGATTGTCTTTTTCTGTGGCTTAAATCTTAATCTTACACATTAAATTAGAATCAAAATCTCGCACTATGTGACTCAAAAGTGAAAAAGCAACCTCTTTAATCGCTATATAAATTGGAGAGAGCAATTTGTGCTATTTTATCTAGTAAATCATGTTAATTTGTGACTACATTTTTGATAGTTAATTTTCCATATTTGTAATCATCTTTGCCCTAATTTTTGCTGATTATTAAGACATATAGAGCTTGATGTTTAAGGTTCAATACCTGATATTTGCGCAGCAAAATGAGACTCTTCTTGCCTCTCCTGTTGGGTTGCGGGCTCACGAACTGTACTAAAAGAGATTTGCACTCGGTGTAAGACAAAACAGATGTATTGAATTGAGTCAAATTCGATCAGGGAATAGCGATCAAATTTAATAAAATTTTCTGTTGGTATTGAAAACCATATCTGTTAATAGCAAAAGCTCTAAAGCAATCAGGAGGAGCTAGTGTGGGCTCATTCATGCATGAACCTGCACAATTCTATTATTTTGCAATTATTTCTCGGCTAAATTACAAAATTTCTTGCACTTTATCATGAGTTCAAAGTACTTTCTCTATAATTATAATAATTTTAATTATGCACTTACACAATTGTCTCTGTCTATATATCCAGCGACCACCATTCTAGTTATTTTTAAAAATATTCAACAAAACATTGATCGTTCCTGGCCCAAATGATAAAAAATTTAATGATTGATATATGAGATCTTAAGTTCGAAGTTTAATTACTTATATATTTTTAGTTAAATTTTTTTTTAATAAACAAAGTGAATAGCATATTAACTTTTTTCTTGCCTAAAAAAAAAATAAACAAAAACTTGTTACCAAATAATTAATAACTAATTTTTAAAAGGTAATAACAGACCGTCCCTAACGCAAGTGGCAAAAGGGTTTGGTGGTTGGTACATGAGACCCAAGTTCGAATACTAGTTGATTCACATATCCAGCTAAGTTTATTTTTAAATAAAATAAACGAAGCAGGTTGCATGCTACCTTTCTCTCAAAAAAACGGTAAAAATATAAAAAACTTATTTAAACTATAGACTATTTTGACTCAATTATCCAACTTTTCAAAATTTTAAATTTACCACCAAGCCTTGCAATTTGTTTAATTTGAGTCCATCAACGATATTTTGACTTTAAAATTGAATGTATCGTTGATTTTTATATATTTAGTTAGTACATTCCATACAGTTGTCACAACGATAAATTTATTAAAATAAGTTATTAGTTTAAATTTTGAAGTCAAAATATTATTGATTGACTCAAATTAAATAAATTGAAAAATTGAATAATAAAACTAAAAGTTTGATATATCACATAATATTTTCAAAATAATCTATAATTCAGATAAGTTCTTTAATTACGATTTACCATATTGGGATTCCTTTTGGATTTTTGGGTTGATGAAACAATAATCATTAATGCATGCCATCATGCAGATGAATGCCCGAAAATAATTTACTTTTTGAGATTATAATGCAGGAAAATAATTGCATGCCCTGAGAAGCACACAAATCATGACCTTCCATCAACTTTGCATGTAAATGATCTCTTCGTACACCTTTTTTACTTTCCTTTAGTTCGTCTTCTTCTTCTTCGCATATTCTTTTTGTGTATTCATGACGACTAAGGCGGAGCTCGGCCACGACGTCGCCATGGTTTTGGTCTCTGTCATCTTCGTCGCCTTCGCCCTTCGCCTCCACTTGTTCGTCGATGCCTTCGCAGCAGAGGACGCAGAGTTGGTGAATGCCATAGCTGGGAAACTTCAGAGAGGTGCCATATATAGTTTATGATCACATTTTACTTTATTTTTCTTTTGATCTTTCTTTCAAACCCCCTCATAAAATTCTTCTAGCTGCATTGGACTCGAACTCAATGTATCTCTAGTACTTGAATTCGGCTATAGTTGTCAAAACTGGACCAAATATTGGCCCGGGTAAGTGTTGGAACATTTGGTCTGGTTTAACCCGTAACGATTCGATCCGCTAGGAACAATAATTTGTTGGGCTCAAACCACCGGCCCAAAATATTTAATTCCAGTTTTTTATTACTAGCGTGCGAGACTTTATATAAATTGATTGGAATCAGTATCCCACATCGGATTCTCATCAGGTCCAAATCCAAACAGACAAATCAGAATTAGAATTATCAGACCATGTGAGGTTCTATATGTGGCTCCTATGGGTTCAAGAGGTGGATGGCTCCTACGGGTTTAAGAGATAGCTCGCACTACACTCACACCACTCATTATAGTATTATCATATTGTGTTTTTTGCAAATTACTCTCTGCAATATTTGGATATTACATATACTTCTCTTAAACATGCTTTAAAAAAAAAAAAAAAAAAAAATCTGACAAACCTTGTATGAAATATGGTGCAGAACAATGTGATCTCTTCACGGGCAAGTGGATTGCAAATCCTGCAGGACCGGCTTATACAAATGCAAGTTGTGAATTCATCGACGCCCCTCGCGATTGTACGACAAACGGGCGACCCGACACAGAGTATCTTTACTGGAGATGGAAGCCATATGGTTGCGAATTACCTCTATTTAATGCAAACAAGTTCTTAAATTCGATGCGAAATAAATCGTGGGTATTCATCGGTGATTCAATCCTTCGCAACCAATTAGCCTCATTGCTTTGCCTTCTCTCTAAGGTGCCTACCATTTCGATTTGAACTTTTTGGTTAAGGCTAGTATCCTAATTATGTGAAATTATATTTTGGCCCTCAGGTCGAAGAAGTTGTTCGCGACGAAACATATAAATCTAGCATATGGCACTTCCCTTCACACAACTTCACCCTAGCAGCAATTTGGGCTCCTTTTCTACTCAAAGCTAGCGACAAAGTCGATAACATCACAGTCCATCTCGACGTCCTTGAGAGTCGGTGGACGAGCCGATACGATGACTACGACTACATAGTAATTTCCGGTGGCCATTGGTTCCTCAAAACAACTATATTCTACGAGAACGGTACAGCTATCGGTTGCAATTACTGTCCCGGAATGAACTTACCTGAACTCCGTAGCGACTTCTCGTACCGAAAAGCCCTACAATTGGCGTTTCGCTTCATCCTTAGCTCGGATCACAAGCCAATTGTTCTCTTTAGGACTTGGACTCCGGACCACTTCAAGTTCGGGAGGTGGTACAGCGGAGGGGTTTGCAATCGGACTAAACCTTACAAAGAAGGTGAGTTTAGTGAACATGATGCGGACCGGTTAATGCGACAGGTCGAAATCGAGGAGTTTGAGAAGGCGGTGGTGGTCGGGACACGAAACAGGACGCGGATTCGGCTTTTGGACATTTACCATCTTTCTCTTTTAAGGCCTGACGGGCACCCGGGGCCGTATCGGCGCTTTCATCCGGATTTGAGTAAGAGGACTCAAAATGATTGCTTACACTGGTGCTTGCCGGGGCCGGTCGAAGCTTGGAATGATATTGTTATGGAAATGGTGTTAAATGAGGGGGATTTTAGGTATTTTTCTTGAATTTGAGTCTTCCAGTTGGTCTCTGGACTTGTATGTTATATTTTCTCAAATAAGGTATACGCCTGTTCAATCAAAAAAATAATAATAATAAAAAGAAAAAAAAGAATACATATGCTATCAATATCTCAAGCCAAAACTTGTATATACGTATTTTTTTTGAGAATTAGGTAGCAAGCTACCTGTTTCATTCATAAAGTAAGATGAATTAAGCGTACAAGTTGGAGGCAGTTGAGGCCTCCGAGACCCAAAAAAGAGAGCAGAACAAAATAAAGTAATAAAATAAAAGTAGAAAAGAAGAAGAGAGGAAGAGCTGAAGAGGGGAGGGGTGCAAGCTCAATGAATTAGAGTCCAGTCAGAGGTCAAAAGTTTGACACGTTTAATTTATCTGGCGGCATTGGGGGATGTGGCCTGGAATATAGTCGAATTTCTGTCCGTCCAAACAACCCATCAGATTGCCATCAGGAGTAAACACGCGTCATTTGTTTTTGTCGTAACATTCGAGAGTATAGCTTAGCTTGGCCCACGCTAAGTACATTCTTATGACTTGGATTAGCTTGGGCAAAATTACAATTAAATTGATCCACAGTCGTAATTGGGCTTTGGGCTCAAATTAGAAATTTTGCTTGAACAGCTTAGTGCAGCTTCATTGAAGAGCTTCTTAATGAAATTTTATCGAAACAGTTGGGTAATTAATATTCAAATTTAAAAATCTTATCTAATTTAGAGGCTTTCTATACGAATGTTAATGCCGCAAACTTAAAAAAGAATTCAAAAAAAATGAATAAAGAACTTCTCTCTCCCGGGTTTTTTCATCCGCTGCTCTAAGCACATTTGTAGTCCCGTTTTGTTGATTTTCTATGTTTTATTTGTGTTTCTGTTTTGTTTTCTTTATGTTTTTCCTCTGTCGCCGGTTCGGTCTGAAAGCCCTAGCTACTTCCATCATGTTTCCTAAATTTATTTTGCTTAATGAATGAAGCAGGTAACTTGCTATCTATTTCTCAAAAAAAAAAAAAAACTTCTCTCTTTCTCTAAATTTTATAGTGGACGTGATGACCTTCGTGGGGGTCAAATCAACTACATGAAGGCCAACTAATATTATTTTCTTTTTTTTTTTTTCAGAAAGTTTTCAATCTTGACTATCAATTTTATTTAAAAATAACTGTTAAAGCACAAAAAAATATATATACTATGAATCTAAAGTACTTACAAATACCTCCTTTTACAATCTTTTATATAGAGTTCTTTCAGAATTTGCATCTACTAAATAGAGAAATATCTACTCGAATAACTATAATTTTTTAGTTGATGGAATTGGCAACAGAGATAACGGATTGATCTGCTGGACCCGTTCACCATGTGTTTAAAAACATATTACTGGGCCTCCTTCATAACGGGTCTAATCCATCATCTGGTACCTTCTGAGCTCCGACTCCAATAACTAGCCCTTGAAACTTGGCAACTAGTTGATGGTAACTACAACAATATCTACTGACCGTTCCTAACACAAGTGGCAAAGGACTTGGTGATTGATACCTGAGATTTCAAATTCGAATCTTAATTGATTCGGGTAACATGCTACCTATCTCTCTCTCTCTCTCTCAAAAAAAAAAAAAAAAAAAAAAAAAAAAAAAACTACAACAATATCACGAACATGAGACGGGTAAATTAAACAGTGCTCAACATTTATCGATTGGACCGACCGTCCCTAGAGCAAGTGGCAAAGGACTTGGTGGTTGGTACCCGAGATCCAAGTTCGAAACCTAGTTGATTCACATTTCTAGCTAAGTTTATTTCTAAATAAAATAAACGAAGCGGGTAGCGTGCTACCTATCTCTCTAAAAAAAAAAAAATAATTTATTGATTGGCAATTCGGATCATTAACCTCCCAATGTAGGTTTTTATGATAGTTAACTATTGCGACGTAACAACTAGTACTACAAAATTTCACCGACTGTCCCTAACGCAATTGGCAAAAAGCTTGGTGGTTGATAACCGAGGTCCAAATTTGAATCTTAATTTATTTATATTTTCAACTAAATTTATTTCTAAAAAAAATAAGCGAAACAGATAGCATGTTATCTTTCTCTCTTAAAAAAAAGCACTACAAAATTTTCTTATTATTACTTGCAAGTTCAAGGGACGTTCAGAGTTTTTTCTTTTTTTCTTTTTTTTTTTAGAAATAAATTTAGTTGAAAATATAAATAAATTAAGATTCAAATTTGGACCTCGGTTATCAACCACCAAGCTTTTTGCCAATTGCGTNTTTTTTTTTTTTTTTTGCAAAAAGAAAAGGCCAGCCCAAATAGGTTGACCAAAATGTTAATAGTGAAAGATAAAAGCGGAGTACAAAATTTCAGACTATCATTAAAAAGTAGCGTCTGAATTTAAAAGACTGGAAAAATTCTAGACTATCATGCGAAAGGCAAGAGGTCAACATCGGCAATTAGCTTGCAAATACAACTAGCAGTAGAGCTAGTGTCGTCGAAGATACGATTATTCCGCTCACACCAGATGGACCAAGCGAAACAGTTGAAGATAGTGTTCCAATACTTCGACTATGCTTAGGTAAGAGAAATGACCAATTTGCCCAAAAACCTCCAAAGTCCAAAAATTGATGGCTGCGACAGACAAAGAGGTAGATTGAGGGATGCCTACACTGCTGTGGAGTAGGGGCATTGGAGAAACAGGTGGATAATATCTTCGCTAGCATTGAGGCAAAGCTCACCTCTAGAGGCCAGAATCCAACCACGACGCCGGAGGTTGTCAAGAGTTAAAATTCGGTCTTTAAACAGAAGCCACATAAAAAATTGCACCCGAGGAGGCGCAGAACAATACCAAACTGTGTTCGAGATCGAGTCAGATGTGGAGCCGGCAAAGAACAACTTGTAGACTGATGCAGTGGAGAAGGTGCCATTGGGATTCCATTTCCAATAGCAAATGTCAGGATCGGAACAAATTTGAAAATCACGAAACCTGCGGCAAAGTACAAAAAACTCGTAGTCTGCGATGATGGAGAGGTAAGAGATGATTAGTAATGAGGTTAAATTAACAATAAATGCCTCGGATGCGAGCGAATTTTGTGAGTCGAGAAGGAGAATAGAACCGAAAATTGATCCATAAGGGGGGCGCCAATCCAAGGTGATAATAAGAAAAATGTCTTCGAGCCACGACATATAACAAAAGAGTGTGAAAATTTGAAAATAGAATATGTCTTGAGCACACAATGCCAAAAAATGAGAGGTCTGTTCAGGATGCTTCTAGCCGAGAGGGAAGATGGAATAATACACCGATTTAATTAAAATTGCCCAAGGTGAATTCGGTTGTCAAAGAAATATCCAAAGCCACTTACAGAGAAGAAACAAATTCTGGTGGCTGATGTTTGCGATTCCATGTCTGTCTAGAGGTTTAGGTCGAGTCACAACATCCCAGGCGACTAGAGGTAAACCTTCCCTTGTAGGAAAGGATTTGCTCCAAAGAAAATGCCGCTGGAGCTCCAACAGATGGTGTATGATAAAACAAAGAGGTGGTGGATTGATAAATTTGTAAGGACTAAATCAATCAAAAAGACATGAACAGCTTGTGAAATCAAAGCACTCTTCCATCCTAAAAGTCTTTTTTGGAATTTGTCAATAAGAGGGTTGAAAGCACATGCTGGGTGTTAAATATAAAAAGATATAAACACCATTTTCTAACAACTTAAGTTTTTATAGTACAACGATTGTTTCATATAGTATCAGAGCAGGAAGTTCTAAATTCGAGTCGCGGGAAGCTCCTAATATTATTAAATTTCTTCCATTTAATTTAGTCCACGACATGCGCCTTGCAAAAAGTCTCGAATCCAGATGCGAGGGAGAATGTTAAATATAAAAATATCTCTAAAAGCGCTTTTAGAGTATAACGGTTATTTCACACTGGAAGTTTAGTTGGCGAAAGTGGCAGTCCAAGGTATATTAGTGGAAAGTGAGTTTTTCATGAATTGATTCGGCAAGATTGACAACATAGAGTGATGTCTTCGCAAAATTAATGGATAAATCTGAAGAACGGCAGAAAGCCTCAAGTAGCGTCTTGCATTTAAGAAAGTTGTTGACGTTGGCGTCGCAAAATAGGAGAGAGTCGTCTGCATATTGCAAAAGAGGGCTAAGGCCAGTAATGCCTGAGGGTGACGGAATGAGATTGGCAATTGAAGAATGCTCCACAAATTTTTGTAAAACATCAGCCACAAGGATAAAGAGATAAAGTGAGATTGGGTTGGCCTATCTTAATCCCCGTCGAAGATGAAGCAGCTTGCCTGGGCATCCATTTACAAGGATGAAGCAGCATGTGGAGGACAAGAGCTTAGAAATCCAAGTCGTGGTTCAGAGTCATACGCAAATTTAATTTTTCATCTAATTGTCCTTACCGAAATTTTGAATATATACTACTATTTTACTGTTTTGCAACTATTTATATATTTTTAATTATTTGTCAAATCAGAGAACCATGTGAAAATAATTGAGAGACAAAAGCAATAAGTAAGCAAACAATGAGTGTGAGCACTCATTCATGGGCATGCATCATTCTATCAATTTGCAATTATTTCTCGGTTAAATTACAAAATCTCCCACAGTGTAGCATGCGTTCAAAGTACTCCCTCCATAACCAGTTATCAGTATATGCATGCGAGAGAATTACAGTTTACTGTTTGAAAAATGATGCACCGAAAATAATTGCATGCCCTGAGAAGTCTATAAATTAATCACCTTCCTACAACTTCGCATTAATGTAATGATCTCTCTAGATATGCATTTTTCGTCTTGTTGAGTAGTTTGATCTTCTTCTTCTTCTTCTTCCTCCTCCTCGTATTAATTCATGACGACAAACGCAGAGTTCGGCCGTGCAGTCGCCACAGTTTTGAGCTCCGTCATCTTTTTTGCCTTTGCTCTCCGCCTCCACTGGTTCGTCGGCGCTTTCACGGCCGAGGACGCCGATTTGGTGAATGCCGTAGCTGGGAAACTGCACAGAGGTGACGACGTAGTTTATCACCATTTCATTTTCTCTTTCTATTTTTGACATCATAAAATTTTTTCAACTGTGACACGAACCCAATATATTTCTAATAATGAAATTCTATTATAGTAACCGATCATCACTAGCACAAGTGGCAAAGGGCTTAGGAGTTTGTACTTATGGGTTCCAAATTTGAATCATAGTTGATTCACATTTCTAGCTAAATTTACTTTTAAATAAAATAAACGAAATAGTTGTCAAAATCGGGCCGAATATTGGCCCGGATAAGCGTTGGGACATTTGGTAATTGATCAATCGTACTGCTGATTTGACCGATGGAGCGCTAGGTTTACAATACTATTTGTAGTTTTATGAGGAACGCTACAAATACAATTCATTTTGGATTATAATCTCTACAACTCTCTCATTCAAAAGCCTTTCTTTTCCTACTTATCTTATCAATTTTTTTTAATCTAGGATTAGTAAATCCTACAACCTCTTATCCCCCTGGATAAGAGGTTGTATATGTCACACTCCAATAATCCTATATCGGATAGAAATGAGAATGTGATTGAATATATAAGAGACTTAGACACTAGTTATAATAACTGAACCTAAGCATTTTGGGCCGGTGGTTAAGCCCAACGAGTTATTATTGCTAGTGGGCTGGGTCGTTACAGTAGAGATTACAACCCATTTATATTGCATTGACCTTTTGTAAACATTGCTTCTTTTCTTTTAATTCAGCAAACTTTTTATGAAATGTGATGCAGAACAATGCGATCTCTTCAAGGGCGAGTGGATTGCAAACCCTGAAGGACCGGCTTACACGAATGAAAGTTGCAGATTCATCGAAGAATTTCGAGATTGTATGACAAACGGGCGACCGGATACAGAGTACCTTTACTGGAGATGGAAACCATACGATTGCGAATCACCTCTGTTTAATGCAAAGAAGTTCTTAAATTCGATGCGAAATAAATCGTGGGTGTTCATCGGCGATTCGATCCTGCGCAACCAATTTTCCTCATTGCTTTGCCTTCTCTCTAAGGTACATAGCTTTTCTACTTGAATCTTTCAGTTAAGGCTAGTGCCCGAATTTATGCAAAATTACATTTTGGTCCGCAGGACGCAGAAGTTGTTCGTGAGGAAACATATAGATCTATTATTTGTCACTTCCCTTCATACAACTTCACTCTAACAGCAATCTCGGCTCCTTATCTACTCAAAGCTACCGACGAATACGTCAATGTCACGGTCCATCTTGATGCAATTGACCCTCTGTGGACGAGCCGATACGACGATTACGACTACGTAGTAATTTCCGGTGGCCATTGGTTCCTCAAAACAACTATATACTGCGAGAATGATACAGTTATCGGTTGCTTTTACTGCTACGGAATGAACTTACCTGAGTTTCCTTGCGACTTCTTGTACCGAAAAGCCCTGCAAATGGCTTTTCGCTTCATCCTCAGCTCCGATCACAAGCCACTCGTTCTCTTCAGGACTTGGAATCCGGACCACTTCGAGTTCGGGGGATGGTTCGACGGCGGGGTCTGCAACCGGACTAAACCTTACAAAGAGGGCGAATACGGTGGACATGATGTGGGCCATTTAATGCGAGGGGTCGAAATCGAGGAGTTCGAGAAGGCGGTGGCCGTCGGGGCGGAGAACGGGACGCGGATTCGGCTTTTGGACACTTACCATCTTTCTGTTTTGAGGCCTGACGGGCACCCAGGGTCATATCGGCTGCATCATCCAGATTTCAGTAAGAGGCTTAAAAATGATTGCTTGCATTGGTGCTTGCCGGGGCCGGTTGAAGCTTGGAATGATATTGTTATGGAAATGTTGGTAAACGAAGGGGATTTAAAGTATTCATCTTGAGTTTGATTTGAAACATTTGATCAAAGAATTCGTCGGATTAGACTATTAAGTACGCAAATAAGTGTCAAATTAAGATGTATGTATCATCTCAAAGTTGTCGTGCCTTCGTTGGAACTTAAAGAGTGCATTTGGTTCGCAAATGTAGCGTCTCTGATTATTTCAACATAATCAGAAATTTGATTCTTGTGAATCAGATTACTTATGTTGTATTACTATATATGATTCTCTGTCGTAATATAATGTCAGATTTGGTTCATCTTAAATGTTCCAGTAATCCCCAAAGTAAATTGCACTCCATTCCAAAAATGCCTCTACACATTTAATCCTGCTTTATTCGAGTTCGAGTATCTTACAAGTAAAAAAAAGTAATTAGCACTCAAAGTTGTGGAGGCATCCATCAAACACTATACAGTGAATTTTTTGAATGAGTGTAAAATTAGTTTGATTCGCTAAATATGATAAATTTAATTTTAAGAAAAAAAAATGACAAGCTGCAACTGTTATGAATGTCACTGTGATTATGGGCCTCTGCGAGATATTTTAGTTTAACATTAAAGCCCATCAAAGGGGAAGCAGAGAGAGGCCCAGCACACATATTTTATTTGTTTAAAAAGAAAAGATAAGTTAGAGCCGTTAACATACTTCGGTAAGAAAAACAAGCGAAAAGTACGAGAGATTAGGAGATCACCAAAGCACGAAAAAACAAAAGAAAAAATGATTTGTGTTTTTATGAGGTTCAGATTTAAATTGAATTTGACCTTTTATGGAGATGCGACCGTTATGACTCAAATAGAGGGATTTTGGATCGTGGCACATTGATCATAGAAATAATTGCCTATATATCTCTCAAAACTTCGAAAATATTTCCTTTATTTTTTTTGTTTCTTTCCAATATACCCCTCACTTTTTCCTCCATTATTTCAAAATATCTCTACGGTTACCACCCGTTAAGTTAACTTGGATTAAATATGAGTTAAATATTTACTACAGTTAAAAAAAATTAAAATACCACTTTTGCTCTTAATTTAAGGGCAAATAAGAAATATCGGTAATGATAGAAGAGTATATTTGAAAAGACCAAAAAATAAAATATTTTTTATGCCCCTAACTTAAGGGCAAATAAAAAAAGTCGGTAATTATAGAAGGGTATATTTGAAAGGGCAATATAGTAATTTTACAGATATAATAGAGTTCATTAACATATTTTAACTCTAGGGGTATTTTTAAAATAGGTTGGAACGTATAAAGGGTACTTTCAATATTAATCTTTTAAGAGGGGTAAATCAGAAAGTCAAAAACTTTTTAAAGTTATATAAGCAGTTGCCCCTCGATCATACTATCACTGCCTCCTACCGAAACTTGTAAACATATGTTATATATTGTAGACACATCAACTGTCTTTAAAATTACTTTCAAAATTATCACTTTTAAACAAGCTTGGGTCGAGTCAAGTACATTCTCATCACTTGAATTAGCTTGGGTGAAGTTTACTATCAACTTAACCAGAGGTCACAATTAGACTTTATGTCCAATTAGATGTAGTGCTAGAAAGGCTTGGTGAGGTCCCATTGTAGTTATCGCAACTTAATCATTAAGCTCCTCAATGAGTTCTTGTTGAGACAGCTACGTATATCAATATGATTTTACTTGCTTCCAAATTTTAAAGAATTATTTCAATTTAGAAGTCCTTCGTCTGTATCTGAATACCGTATCGAACAACAAATTTAGAAAGAATCCAATAAAATTGAATGAGGAGCCACTCAATTTTCCCCATTGTAGTGGTTGTGATGAGATAATCCATCTTTTAGGCTACTAAACAATGGGCAACTGCTCTCAATAGGGGTCAAACAACTCCATTTTTTTTTCTAATTCTTTTTAAAAAAGTTTCAATCTTGATGACTATGAATCAATTTCATTTAAAAATAAACTTTAAGCACCAAAAAATAGTATAAATATAAAGTACTTTCAAATCCCTCGTTTTATAAGGGACGTTCACTCGGAGGACAAAGCACACCCACATGCAGTTTTTTTTTTTTTTTTTTTTGGATTTTCCAATTATTTGTCCAATCAGAGAAACTTAATGACAAGAAAAAGCAATATAATTAAGCAATCAGTGAGGGTGAGTGAGCTCGTCCATGAACAATGCACCATTGGATTTTTGCAATTATTTCTCTGCTAATTACAAAATCTCCTAGACTTTTAACATGTTTTCAGAGCACTTTCTCCATAAGAAATTGCAACAATTTGAATTATCACTTCACTCTTGAGTCTTGTCTCATGTAAGGCGAAAGTAGAATAATCGCCAAAATTATTAAATGCAAATAAAATATCGGAGATCTCGCTATCTAACACTATTCAACAAAACTATTTAACAATTAATTAATAATTAATTTTTAATATTATACTATTCGAACCATCATTTAGTTAGATGCATACAAGAAAATAATTTAGTTTTGAGAAAAGATGCACCGAAATTACATGCCGTGGGAGATATATAAATCACCTTTTCATCAATTATGTGTTGCAAACGCTCTCTGTTTAAATCTTTTTTGTCATTTTGAGTAGTATTCTTCTTCCTCTTCCTTCTCGCATAGTCTTTTTGTGTATATACGGCGACTAAGGCGGAGCTCGTCGGTGCCGTCGCCATGGATTTGTGCTACGTTGTCTTTGTCGCCTTTGTCCTCCGCCTCCACTTGTGCGTTGAAGCTTTCGCTGCCCGAGACGTTGAGTTGGTGACCGCCACGGTTGGCCAACTACAGAGAGGTGCTATAGTTTTTTATTTTCTTCTCGTAAAAATATATAGAACTTATTTGAAGTATAGATCACTTTTAATTTGACTACCAACTGTTCAAAATTTTAATTTTACTATATAAATTTTTTGTTTATTTGATTTTAGTCAATCAAGGATTTTTTTTTTTTTAATCTTTTTTGACCCATGTAATATAAAATTCTTTCAACTACAAATCGAACCCAATACGTTTCTAACATCGAAATTTGGCTACACTTATCAAAATCGGGTCACATAATGGCCCAAGTAAGTCTTTCCTAACATATTTATGTATGTTTACTATTAAACCCGTTATTTCTATCATCTCTCACCGTCATTTTTATTGTCCAAACTATATATAAACACATGGCAGAATTATTTCCATCTTTTACCGATCATCTCCATTATATCAAACTAATCTATCCATACCAAAATACACTTAAAATTTATTTAAAATTTATTTTTATTTAATTATTTACTATTTATATTGTAAAGAGTTTGTGAGTATTATATTAAATTTTAAAATATTGGGGATGTTAGTTTTCTTTAGTAGAAGAGGTGTTTTATACACTAAGGTATCGTTTGGTTCGAGGATAAACAAAAAATGACTATTTCAGGAATATGTATAAATTGAGGTATAAGCAGGGGTTAAATCAATTTTGCGTTTGGATGAAAATTAGGTTATTCCTGAGAATAAAAAAAATAGCGTTTGGTTAGGTAAGACAGAATAAGAAAGATAGTGGGTTTTATAAATAAAAAATAATCATATTATTCTCTTATTATATTTGAATTTAAATTTTTAAATTTTTAAATNTAAATTGAGGTATAAGCAGGGGTTAAATCAATTTTGCGTTTGGATGAAAATTAGGTTATTCCTGAGAATAAAAAAAATAGCGTTTGGTTAGGTAAGACAGAATAAGAAAGATAGTGGGTTTTATAAATAAAAAATAATCATATTATTCTCTTATTATATTTGAATTTAAATTTTTAAATTTTTAAATATATATATTTTTAAATTTAAAATTTTAACTTTGAAATTTAAAATCTCAAATTTTAAATTCAAAATTTTAAAATTTAAATTTCAAACTTTAAATTTAAGATCAAATTTAAATTTAAAAAATATTAAATATCAAATTTTAAATTTCAAATTAAAATATCAAAATTTAAATTTAAAATTTAAATTTTAAAATTATGTCACGCCCCGCCCCGGAACCGCTGCCGATTTGGCACGATTCGGGCGCGGCAAGCAGACCGCCGAACGGACAGCACCTCCCCTGTCCGCCGAAGACCCACAATAAGAATGTGTACAAGAATTTTTCAGGAATTTAAATTTTAAATATACACATTCAACGGAGCACGAATAGTGCCAGCAACTACAACAGCAAGTAATCCACAGGAATAACATGTGAAATAAAGAGAGTACTTTACTAACTATTACAATAGTTCATCCTTTTCATTTATATCATTTTCTTTAAATGATTACATCTTTCATCTAAAATACATAGCTCTCCAAATCCTCACCTACAATGAATCTCTCTCAATACATAGGTGTACTAATGCAAAAAGGAAAGCTATGCTACTATGCCCATAATCATATGTAATGAATGCATGCATCATATAGCAAAGGTTTACTATCATGCTAACGAATTCGATCCATATTCGAATAATAATGTTCAATGACATTGTTCACTGTTCTTTTATCCAATCTGTGGCGAAGCCCTTGGGTTCGCCAATAACTCACCTTTCAATCCCAAAGTGGGGAGGGAGCTCCAAGTGCGCCCAAACCCGGGACCGTCTGCAGACCTCCATGTGGTCCGGACCTCCAAATGGTCCTAATTGCTCGACACTCCGGAGTACTCGACGACAATCCCCTCCATGTGGGGATATGGATGGCTATACCACCCCAAATGGAGACAGTGAGCTAGATCTATCATCTCCAAGTGAAGATACCCTACAACTAGGGTCAACAACCGAATCAAATCCTCTCCAAGTGAGGATGCACTACAACTAGGGTCAACAACCCAATCAAATCCTCTCCAAGTGAGGGTACTTAGGTTTACTAAGTTCTTTATCCACAAGGTATTTCCTAAGGGATCCATCTATCCCTAGGTTCTCAAACCTCTAGTGTCATTTACACTACATTAATGTCACTCGTTATTCTTTAATAGTTGGATGCCACTCGTTTGTTCTTTAACATTAAACACTACTTTCTATGTCACCAACCCCCATCGGGTTCATCTCTTTTCTTTCGCATCATAGGATCCACGTTCCGACCCAATCCTCACCTATCTAAGTTACCAAGCGTTTCAAGTACACTAGGTTATCAATTAGAAAGCATAAGGAATGGAACTACTATGCAATCCTACAATGCAACATGTAAGAGATGAGATTAAATGCAATCTAAGACATAGAAAGAAATTCGAAAGCTTTGGGATGGCACTCCCCACCTTCTATCGATGTAGAGGCTTTAGAAACGCTCCTCGGCGAACCTTATGACGAGGTCTCGGCCTTCTTGGTCCAAGACAAGGCTAAATCGGTCGTATTTCGCCGATAGCTCCCAATCCACTAGTCGAATTGCGAAATCGACTTCGCCCCCGCGTTTTGTGACCTACCAATTAGATTTACGAGGCCTCAAATGAGATCAATCTCATACTTTACCAAAAATTCTATTTTGGGTGCCCTAGGGTTCCCATCTTGCCATTTGCAATCTGAAACCCTAACTCTAGCTTTGATCCACCAACAATGGTGCTAGGAGTCCATTTGACCCTATTTTCAAAGCTCAAAACCCAAAAATTCTAAGTTCTACAAGCTAGGGTTTGAAGCTTACCTCTTGAGCTACACCAATGGAAAGAAGAGAGGGAGAGGGAGATGTTTAAAGCCTTCTCCTTGATCTCCTTCTTCTTCTTCTTCTTCCTTTTCTTCTTCTCCTTTTCCTTCATCTCCTTCTTGTTCTTCTTCTCTTTCTAGAGAGAGAGAGAGAGAGAGAGAGAGAGTGATTAAAGGGAGTGAGGGGATGGGAATGAGAGGGAGAGAGGGTAATTTTCCATATACACCTCTCATATGATGGCCATTTTGCATTTAAACCCCTCCATTTTTCCATCCTTGCACTGCCTTTACTAGGCAGAATTCGCGTGGAGGGACCGGTCTCCCCGACTTGGGACCGGTCCCCGAGAGCCTTCCTCGGGCGCACGCGTTCGGGAACCGGTCTCTCTCTCAGAGACCGGTCCTCGGGAGACCGGTTCCTCTCGGAGAGACCGGTTCTCGAGAGCTGAATTTTCAGCACTTAGCCAAATTTCGGCATTTCTCGTTGGGACCACGTTTGGGGACCGGTCCCTCCCTGTCAGGGACCGGCTGCATCAAGCAATCCCGCTACACCCAGTCGATGGAACCGGTCTCTCACCTCCAGAGACCGGTCCCCGATAGTAACATCAGCCCAATGATGCAATTTGCACCATTTGCTCTCGTGGACTCAACTCCAAGGCACTCTTTGTGCTTTGGACATCTCTAACTTTCCTAAAAGGTATTCTCTCAACAAATAGTCGATCCTGGACGAAATAGAACTCTCGGATTTCGAGAATTCACTTCCTTACAATTATAAACTTTAATTTTGAGATTATAAATTATAAATTTTAAAAATTTAAATTTTTAATTTTTAATTTTTTAAAATAAGAATAGGAGTGGGAACAATTAATAAAATTAATTTATTATAATAAATGTATAATTTTTTTTAAAATTCTACTTAAACTTAAATTTAATAAAAAAAATTTATTATAATATTTAAATATATTTTACTATAAATTTTATTATAATATTTAAATATAAATAATAATTATTAGTATAGTACAAGTAATAATTTTATAATAAAAATAATGTATTATAATATATAAATTTTAAAAAATTAAATTTTTAATTTTTAAATTTTTAAAATAAGAATAGGGGTGGGAACAATTAATAAAAACTATTTATTATAATAAATTTATAAATTTTTTAAAAATTCTACTTAAACTTAAATTTAATAAAAAGAATTTATTATAATATTTAAATATAATTTATTATAAATTTTATTATAATATTTAAATATAAATAACATGTATTAATATAGTACAATTAATAATTTTATAATAAAAATAATGTATTGTAATATATAACATATTATATTTATATAATTTAGTTTTAATTCAATTTATAATTTTAATTAAGTTTGAAATTAAGCATTGGAATAGTGCTATTCCACCAAAATGGTGGAATAGCAAATCCCTTGCTATTCCGGAATAACCGGGAATAGCAAGGTTTGACCGGGATAAAATATCCCGGCCAAATTTCACCCCGTTTGGTGGAATAGCGGGGATAACTTTTGTTATCCCCGCTTATCCACCAACCAAACGGGGCCTAAATTTTCCAACCAACCCACCCAATGAAATAGAATTGAAAAACTGATTTTTCAAATTTTCTTTCTTACCAACCAAACAAGCAAATATGAAAACTACTTTTCTTTTTCGTTGATCCAAACAACGGAAACTAGAAAAAAAAAATTCCATAATTTTTTTTTTCTTCAAAAAATAATTTTCTATTATTTTTTAAGGAGCCAAACATATCCTTCGACATTACTTTCTTTCCTTTGAAATATAATGCAGAACAATGCGATCTCTTCGCCGGTGAGTGGATTGCAAATCCTGCAGGACCGGCTTACACGAATGAAAGTTGCAGATTCATCGAAGCCCGTCGAGATTGTATGACAAACGGGCGACCGGATACAGAGTATATTTACTGGAGATGGAAACCATACGATTGCGAATTACCTCTGTTTAATGCGAAGAAGTTCTTGAATTCGATGCGAAATAAATCGTGGGTGTTCATCGGCGATTCGATCCTTCGCAACCAATTAGGCTCACTGCTGTGCCTTCTCTCTAAGGTACATACCGTTTCTAGCTACTTGATTCCTTTAGTTAAGGCTAGTGCCTGGATTATGCAAAATTACATTTTGGTCCGCAGGACGAAGAAGTTGTTCGCGAGGAAACAATCAATTCTATTATATGGCACTTGCCTTCGCGCAACTTCACCCTAGCATTAGTTTGGGCTCCTTTTATACTCAAGGCTAGCGACGAAGCCGATAACATCACGGTCCATCTTGACGTCCTCGAGACCGAGTGGACGAGCCACTACAACGACTACGACTACGTAGTAGTTTCCGGTGGGCATTGGTTCCTCAAAACAACAATATTCCAGGAGAATGACACAGTTATCGGTTGCAATTACTGTCCCGGAATGAACGTACCTGAACTCGGTCGCGACTTCTTGTACCGAAAAGCCCTACAGTTGGCTTTTCGCTTCATCCTTAGCTCGGATCACAAGCCGCTTGTTCTCTTTAGGACTTGGACTCCGGACCACTTCGAGTTCGGGAGATGGAACACGGGAGGGGTCTGCAATAGGACTAAACCTTACAAAGAGGGCGAGTTCGGTGGACACGATGTGGACCATATAATGCGAGGGGTCGAAATCGAGGAGGTCGAGAAGGCGCTGGCGGTCGGGACGCAGAACGGGACGCGGATTCGGCTTTTGGACACTTACCATCTTTCTCTTTTAAGGCCCGACGGGCACCCAGGGCCGTATTTTCGGTTTCATCCTGATATGGGAAAGTGGACTCAAAATGATTGCGTGCATTGGTGCATGCCGGGACCCGTTGAAGCTTGGAATGATATTGTTATGGAAATGGTGTTAAATGAAGGGGATTTGAGGTATTCATCTCGAATTTGATTTGAAAGATTCACGGATCGTGTCAAATTCTAATGGCCATTGCTTAGCCTTGGTCGAGAACTTAGGCCGTATTTGTTTCGCGCACGTAGAATTCGTGGTTTTTTCAATATAAGCAAAAAATTGATTTTTATAAATTAGATTACTATTATTACTGTGTTGCTGTCTTTGATTCAATGCAGTCATATATAAAATCGGATTACTAAGAATGTGAAATTATTGTATTTGGTGTGTTTTATAAATTTTAGTAATTTTGATTGTAAATGTATTTTATTTCAAAAATATCCTTGCACTCATATTTATTCCTTTTTATTCAACTATTTATAAACTATTTTACTCAACTATTATGGAAGTGGAAAAACAATTAGCCCTCAAAGTGGTGGAAAGCATGCGTCAAAAACTATACACAATAATTTTTTTATTTTTTGCGTGTGTAAAATTAGTTTGATTTGCTAAATATGACAAATCTAATTTATAAAAAAAAAAATGGCAAATTGCAATAGTTTTTTTTTTTTTGAGAAATAGGTAGCGAGCTACCTGCTTCATTCATTAAGTAAAATGAATTGAGCATACAGAGATAGAAGCAGCCTAGGCCTCCGAGAGAAAAACAGATAACAGGTCAAAGAGGAAAAAAAGATGTGAGAGGGTGAAAAGGAAGAGTAAACCTAATGTCGCTTCATGTTAGCACGGTCCAGTCGGTCGTAAGAAGATTAACACGTTCCGGAGAGCGGGCCGCATCGGGCGTAGTTGTCTGAAAACAGAGTTGTTTCTGTCCCTCCAGACCACCTACCAGATCGCAGCTAGTAGGGTTAGACTTCGCATTCTTAACGATTTGACAGGAATGGCAGCTAAGTCGGCCCAAAGACTTCGAACGTCACCAAGGGTGGCAGTAGGTATATCCAATCGATCCACACTGACAAATAGGTATCGGACATAAACGCAGGAACAGAAAAGGTGGTCACAGCTCTCCATTGATACAGCACAGAAGGCACATTGTTGGTCAACGAAAATGCCTCGGTTGAAACAGTCTGTCAGCAGTGAGTAATCTCTTCCGAAGTAATAGCCAAATGAAGACTTTGATTTTGAGCGGAATTTTCAAAGTCCAAATATGGCAGTTCAACGAGGTTCATTGTCCCGCGTTAGTAAGGAACTGGTAGAGAGATTTGACCGTAAATATTTGGTTGGATGTCCACCTCCATTTATACGAGTCAGGTCTGTCATGGGGGGAGTGGTGTAGAAGCAGGTTTTTGAACATCGTTAGCCGTGTGCGTCGTTCAGCAGAATTAGCTGTCGAGAAGCCACGGCAGATGAAACGCCATCTCCATCCATTTGCATTTCAGCATTGAGATATTCGGGCCTCCTTGTGCGTAAGAACCGTAAAAATGTCCGGAAATAGGGTCCGAAGGGGGGTTTCTCCAATCCAAATATCGGACCACATCCTGATGTTTTGGCCATTGCCTAGGTCGTAGGTTACGCCGCAGATGAAAATTTCGCGGCATCGAACCACACCTTTCCACCATTGTGAGTAAGGGGCGAAAGCCCTACATTCGTGCAGTGGCCTTCTTCTGGCGTAGTAGAGGGATCTGATCGGTTTACACCAGTGGAGTTTTGGCTCGTTGAAGAAGCGCCACCACCATTTGGTCAAGAGAGCCGTGTTCATTGATTCCATGTCCTTGATACCTAAGCCACCTTCTCTCTTGCTTTTGCAGATGGCTTTCCAGTTGACAAGGCAAGCGCCACCAGCGATTTTGGAGCACCCTTTCCAGAAAAATGCTCGTCTTAAGGCTTCTATCCAGTGTAGTACCTACTGTGGTGCTTTGAAGATTGAAAAATAGAATAGTGGCAGGTTAGAGAGTACCGAGTTGACGAGCGTTAGTCTTCCCCCAAGGGAGAGTAACAAATTGCAATAGTTATGAATCTCTCTAAGGCCTACTTTAGACATTTTAGTTCATTTTGAGTCAAAGCCCAGCAACTCAGAAGCAGAGAAGGGCCCAACAGACATATTTTAGGCAAATATCTTATTTTCCTTTTCTTTTTCTTTTTAAGCAAAAGATTAAGGCTTCGTTTAGGATTGCAGGAAGGAAGATTGCGTTACGTGCGGTGAGAAAATACGTTGGAAAAATACATGTTTGTTTCCGTACGTAATATTGCGTTCCACGTATCACGATGAGTCGATTACGATATATTTTCCACGGTCTCACTAGAGAACGTAGAAGCATATTCCTATATGCTTTTTTCTCAACTCTATTTTATCTAATAGCGTTTGATAGGCCTCAATACCAAACTAAGCCTAAGTAGAGCCCTTAACATACTTCAGTCGTGTGAAGAAAATTAAGTGAAAAACGTGAGATATCAATCGAGGTCACACTAAGAAAGAAAAAGAGAAAAAAGGAGAGGGAAGGGAACCACAATATAAAAAAAGAAAAAAAAAAAGAAGGAAATGTGAATCTGATCTCTGCCAAGATGGCTAATTTTGCGTCAAGATTGGCGGTGCGCCCGTGATCTCGCAGGCTGACTAGACTCTCAGCTGGTTTTATATTTTTCATGTGTATAGGAATAAACACACTAGCAATACATTACCCGCTTTTCTTCCAATAATACTTTTGAGGTTATTTTGTAGCCTTAGTAATCGTAAACTTACATCAAGATAAATCAATACACAATACATTTATAAAAAATTTCTGTAGGATTTCTATAAGCTCTACACTGGAGTAATACACAAGCAAAAGTGCAACCTTTAGTTCGAATTGAAATTAGTTGTGTAACTGTGGTTAATTGCCTTGATATTTTAGGTACCTCTCATGCATTATATCCACCAGTGAGTGAACACGTGGCAGGTACCTAATGCCAACATACGTAAGTGCCACCAAACATTTTTCACACTTCAGCGACTCTTAAGAAACTTTTTTTTTTTTTTTGAAAGAAATAGCACGCTATCTGCTTTTTTATTTTAAATATGATGTAGCTGATAATGGTGAGGCACATAAAGCCTCTGAAGATGAAGCAAGCCGGACAAAGACCAAATAAAAATAAAATAAAATAAAAATAAAATTAAAATAAAAGTAAAAAAAAAAAAAAAACTTGTGAAGTATTTCTTTAGTACATAAACTTTAAATCCGGTACATACTATTTTGGCAATTATTTATATCTTGAATGGATTTGTAATTACTTTACTCACGTCATCAGGAAACTATCTAGTGACAATCATTGAAATAAAAGCTAATTTAAGCAAAGCATGAGAGTAGGACACACTCTGATCCTGCACACGTTTCTATTTTATTTATTTTCATTATTCCTTCGCTAAATTAAAACTTTCACACGTAGCATGTGTTCAAAAGTCTTTCTCCACAGAAAAAGTTGTAATTAATTTTATTTAGCACTTAATTATTTTCTCCAAGGAGGCTAAATGTAGAAACCGTTAAATCAAGTGTCAAATATCCGCGGCTATATAACTACATACTATATTATATATATATATATATATATATATATCTAATAATATTCAACAAAAGCTAGTTACTAAATAATTAATAAGTAATTTTAAAATGCATCTTCCATCAACTTTGCCTTGTATATGATCTCTTCATACACTTTTTGGTCTTCTTGAGTAGTAGCGTGCTTCTTCCCCTTATTCCTGGCAGATTTTTTTTAACTTTGTTTGGTTCGAATATAAGTAAGACATGTTTATTTCAGAGATAGGTATAAATAAGAACTAAACGAATTTTGTGTTTGGATGAGAATTGAGTTGTTTTCGGGATTAAGAAAAATAACGTTTGGATAAATTAAATGGAATAAAATAAATAATGAGTAGTTATAAATAGAAAATAATAATATTTTCCTTATATTATATTTGAATTTTAAGATTACAAAATATAAATTTTTAAAATTTAAAATTTAAAAACTAAATAAATTTAAATTTTTAAAAAATTAAATAAGGGTGGGATAGTTNATTAAATGGAATAAAATAAATAATGAGTAGTTATAAATAGAAAATAATAATATTTTCCTTATATTATATTTGAATTTAAATTTTTAAATTTTATATTTAAAATTTTAAATTGAAATATATAAATTTTAAATTTAAAAAATTTAAAATTAAAATTAAAATTAAAATTAAAAGTTTTAAATCTCAAATTCAAAGTTCTAAATTTTAAATTTTAAATTTTAAATTTAAGATTAAATCTAAATTTAAATATATAAAATATCAAATTTTAAATTTAAAAAAATTTAAAATATCAATTTAAAATTATAAAATTTTAATTTTAAGATTACAAAATATAAATTTTTAAAATTTAAAATTTAAAAACTAAATAAATTTAAATTTTTAAAAAATTAAATAAGGGTGGGATAGTTATCTCACCTTTAATTTGTGTGTGTGTTTGAATATAAGAGAGGGATAACCCCTTACCCCTTTATCTTTCAACTAAACACGCTCTTTGTGTATGTATGATGACTAAGGCGGAGCTCGGTCCCCACGTCTCCATGGTTTTGGGCTCGGTCATCTTCGTTGTCTTCGTTTTCTCCCTCCACCTCCACTTGCTCGTCGTCGCTTTCGTGGCGGACGATGCCGAGTTGGCGAATGCCATGGCGGGGAAACTACACGGTGGTGCCATACATAGTTTATGATCATCTTTTACTTTTTTTTTTTTTTTTATTCTGACCCCCGCATCGATCGTAAATATCTTCCAACTGCATCTGGCTCCAACCCAACATATTTCTAGTACTTGAATTCGGCTATAGTTGTCAAAATATTGGCCCAGGTAAGTGTTGGAACATTAGGTCGTACTTCTGGTTCAACCGGTGGAGTTGTAGGTTTGCAAAATTTGAACAATTACATTAAAATTAAGAAAAAGGGAAAAAATTTGTTGAAATTAATGATTCGACGAAATAATTTTTTTTTTTTTTTGAGAAAAAGGTAGCATGCTACCCGCTTCATTCAATAGTAGATGAAATAAGCAACATGAGTGAGGCAACAAGGCCTCAAGGAAGACGGAAGCAAAAACGAAAAAACAGTATAGTGGAAGATATTTGCAAAATACGGCAGATTCGACGAAATAATTAATTAACATCTAGGACATAAAAACTACTTATTTGATCTCAAGCAGCAATCATAGTTTAGTTGGCAATGATTTCTCGTGAAACAAGCTTATTGAGTGTCTCTGCACATTTACACCACTCATTATAATATTATCATATTGTGTTTTTTGCATATTATCATATTGTGTTTTTTGCATTTTATCGTATGTACGTAATCTTTCGATATTAACATGTACATCTCTTAAACATGCCTTTTTTAATCCAACAAATTAATTTTGTATGAAATATGGTGCAGAACAATGTGATCTCTTCAAGGGCGAGTGGATTGTAAACCCTGTAGGACCGGCTTACACGAATGAAAGTTGCGAATTCATCGAACCCGCTCGAGATTGTATAACAAATGGCCGACCTGATACAAAGTACCTTTACTGGAAGTGGAAACCATATGGTTGCGAATTACCTCTATTCAATGCAAAGAAGTTCTTAAATTCGATGCAAAATAAATCATGGGTATTCATCGGCGATTCAATCATTCGCAACCAATTACTCTCATTGCTTTGCCTTCTCTCTAAGGTACATTATTCCATTTCTACTCGAATCTTTCGGTGAAAGCTAGTACCCGAATTATATATGCAAGTTACATTTAATTTCATCGTCAGGCCGCAGAAGTTGTTCGCGACGAAACATTCAAATCTAGTATATGGCACTTCCCGTCACACAACTTCACCCTAGGAGCAGTTTGGACTCCTTTTCTACTCAAAGCTAGCGACGAAGCCTACAACATCACAGTCCATCTTGACATCCTGGCGAGCCGGTGGACGAGCCAATACAACGACTACGACTACGTAGTAATTTCCAGCGGCCATTGGTTCTTCAAAACAGCTGTATTCTTCGAGAATGATACTATTATTGGTTGTCATCACTGCTCCAGAGCGAACTTACCGAACTTGCCTGAACTCGGTAGCGACTTCTTGTACCGAAAAGCCCTGCAATTGGCTTTTCGCTTCATCCTTAGCTCGGATCACAAGCCACTTGTTCTCTTTAGAACTTGGACTCCGGACCACTTCGAATTCGGGAGACGGTCGAGTGGAGGGGTTTGCAATAGGACTAAACCTTACAAAGAGGGTGAATTTAGTGGAGATGATTGGGACCATCTAATGCGAGGGGTTGAAATCGAGGAGTTCGAGAAGGCGGTGGCAGTCGGGACGCAGAACGGGACGCGGATTCGGCTTTTGGACACTTACCATCTTTCTCTTTTAAGGCCTGACGGGCACCCAGGGCCGTATTATCGGTTTCATCCTGATCTGAGAACGAGGACTTACAATGATTGCTTGCATTGGTGCTTGCCGGGGACCCTTGAAGCTTGGAATGATATTGTTATGGAAATGGTGTTAAATGAAGGGGATTTAATGTATTCATCTTGAATTTGATTTGAAAGATGGATCAAGAATATATATATATATATATATATAGTATCAAATTAAGATGTGTGGGTCATGTCAAAATGTAATGCCTTTTGCGTAGCCTTGGTTGGAAACTTAGGCTGCGTTTGGTTCATGTATGTTGAATTTCTAATTATTCAACATACTCAAAAAACTGATTTCTATGAATCAGTTTACTATGAATTCTGTATTACTTCTTTTAATTCAGTGCATTATATAATGCCGGATTGCTGAGCATGCAACATTACGGTATTTGATTTGTTTTATAAATTTTTGTGCCAAACGTAAAGTGTATTCTATTTCAAAAATTCTCCCACACTCATACTTAGTCCAGCTTGTTTTCCTGAAAAATGAACAACGAAAAAAACGAAAAAATTTAAATAAATAAGATAAAACAAAATGCAATTATTTATCAGTCTAAATAGACTTAAAAAGAACCAGAGAATAAGGGGTTCATGCTTCCCAGGTATCCGCCGGTTAATTACGCCCTCTCATTACATTCAGGCCACCTCTGATTAAGCTGGTTGTGATTAGAATATCCCTCTTCTAATTAGTTAGGTAGAAAGCACCAAGTAAAGTAATCAAATAGAAAATTTACTGAATATTTGTAAAACTCGAACTAGAAGCAAATTTAAGTATAAGACAGAGCGGGCATACAATTTTCTATTTATTTAGATGCATTATACCGGATACTATCGTCTTTAAAACAAATTTTAAAAAAAAAGGGTAGACAATCATCACCTGTATCACCTTGGGACAGAATAAGATATAAGATTACCGGTAAGAATCATAACAGGACTAATCATAATTGCATAAAATCGTAGTTTTAATATACTAGTTTGATAAGAAATTTTTTATTTGGGCCCACTTTTATATAATGCAATTCGTGAAGGGTTAATCAAAGTAAAAATAAAAAAAATAAAAAATAAAAAATAAAAAATATACTTATAGGCATATGAACCCAAATTATGAGGTGCTTGTGCTCCTGCTGAGTGCTGACCTCTCAAAGATGAAATTTATCTAGTTTTAAATAATATATATATATATTTAGTGCTACTAGTAACAAAGGGATCACATGTCTTGCTTGCATTGGGTTGATTTTGCATCCCACCAAATGCTGCATGAAATTCAACGGGAATTCATCACAAAATTTATTAAAAATATAGTTTGGGGTGCACTTGTATGTGCTCAAGGGATAAAGAAAATGATGCTTCACTTCAATTCTTTTTTGCCTTCACTTCCGGGATAGCCGCAGCTTCGGCTTCATGCAACGGCGTTGGCTCGCTATCAGCAGCAACGACGCCCTTTCACTCTCCTTTTCCTTTTTTGCGCTCTAGAAACAGCGGCGGCGGTCGATAGATATCAACCTTACTGTTTTGCAATTATTTATGTTTTTGAATGGATTTTGCAATTGTTTATTCGGATCCGAGGATTGAGTAAAGATGCGAGTTCAATCTCGATCAAAGAATCTTATTCATTCTCAGCACCCTATTGGATGTAATTCGAGAAATTAGTGACAATCGATCATTGAAATATAAAAGCAATAATTAAGCAAAAGATAAGAGTGAGGACCACACGATAACTTCCACTACATTCTATTATTTTCTAATTATTGTATATTAATTGCAAGCGCTAATTAATTATTGTGGACCACATTCTATTATTTGGACAAAAATATTA
Organism: Ananas comosus; assembly: GCF_001540865.1. Classification (NCBI taxonomy): domain Eukaryota; kingdom Viridiplantae; phylum Streptophyta; class Magnoliopsida; order Poales; family Bromeliaceae; genus Ananas; species Ananas comosus. The sequence goes on along the minus strand of NC_033631.1, from coordinate 10,953,620 downwards.
GGGAAAACTTCAAAAACCTCTATTGTGGTTTCAATTTTTTTTCACTTTAGTACTCCGTGGTTGTATCAAGTTAGTACTCTGTGGTTTCTCACTTTATCACTTTAGTACCATGTGGTTTAAAGTTTATTAAGTTAATTAGTATCATGTGGTTTTGCACTTTATCACTTTAATACCATGTAGTTTTAATTTTGTATCAAGTTAGTACCCTGTGGTTTTTTAAACCATAGGGTACTAAAGTGATAAAGTGTAAAACCACAGGATATTAACTTGATACACTTTAAACCACATGGTACTAAAGTGATAAAGTGAGAAACAATAAGGTACTAACTTGATACACTTTAAATCACAAGATACTAAAATGAGAAAGTGTGAAACCACATGAGGGGTTTTTGAAGTTTTCCCAAAATTTTATGAGCACCGTGCCCAAACAATTTGTTTGGGCACGGTGCCCGGATGGGCGCCGCGTGTGCAGTGGGGCCAATCCGCACCCTCCCTTNTCTCTCTTTGAGGTCACCATTTTTCTTTTTTTCTTTGAGGGTGCGGATGGGCGCCGCTACACACGCGGCGCCCATCCGGGCACCGTGCCTAGACAAATTGTTTGGGCATGATGCCCATAAAATTTTTATCCCTATTATTTTGCAATTATTGTAGATGTAAGTGCTAATTAACTGTTCCAAAAGCAACCCCAACATCTACACCTTTTAATGGAGCTCAGCTGCAACATTTAATACAGCTTATAAAAATCGAACCCGCTTACCTGCACTGTTTATTGCAGCTTTTAGGAATTTCATCTGCACCACTGTTTCTGACATTACTAGCGAATCGTTAGTACTAATCAACTATTTCAAAAGCACGTACTGATAGTAAAAATATATTCATTACATTTAAGCGCTCAATCATAGCATTTACGGACTTGGACTTCACTCAACCAATCTGAACTTAGGTATATTGTTGAATCTCTTACTGTTAGATATTATAGACTATAATCGCACTCAACTTATTGGCTCATCAAACTCAACTACTAATTTCCTGAACTTTTATTATCATGGTACATACAGTTGGACCTATGTTAGTTAATAATAAATAGCTAATAATTATTTCTCGGAACAAAATCTCTCCGCACTATACGTACCATGGGTTCAGGATACTTTCTCTATGAAAAGTTATAATATAATTTTATTTATGTTGTCTCAAGTGAGCCCAAATGTAGAACAATCGCTAAAATTAAATGCAAACCAAATTTCAGCTGTCCAGCTATATGTGTAATTGTACTCAACAAAATCTAGTTACTAAATAATTAATAACTAATTTTTGAAGGTACAACTTTTTCTGTTGATGCATAAGGGTCTGTTTGGTTTTTTGAAAAATAGTAGAAAATTATTTTCGGAGAAAAAAAATTTTGAATTTCTTTTTTGGTTTCTATTGTTTGATTGGACGGAAAAATAATAAGTTTTCCATGCATCGTCGTCGGATGGTGAAAAGATAAAAATTTTTTAAAAAAATTTATTTTTATTTCACTTGTTTGATTAGTAGATAATTTTGGTGTATAAAAAATTTTTATAAAAAGGGTGAGATTACCGACCTTTTAAATTTAACGTAATAATAAATAATAAATAATAAATAAAAATAATTTTAAGTATATTTTGGTATAGATAAAATAGTTTTATAAGGGAGATAGAAATGATTGACCTGACAGATAGAAGATGAAAATAATTATGCTTTATATATATATATATATATATATATATATATATATATATATATAGAGAGAGAGAGAGAGAGAGAGAGAGTAGAGCTACAATACTATCAAATGTATAGAGGCGTTAATGCTTCCGACTTTTTGACCTTTTGATCAAGAATTGTATAGTTGGGATGGTTGCGGTCCCTCTAGGGTTGAGTAGTACTCCTAGAGTTGAGTAGTCCCCACAGGGTAATAGTATTAATCCAAAGGTTAGAAATGACCAAAGGAGTATTAGTCGGAAGTAGCAGATTCTTTATACTTCCGATAATATAGTAGCTCTACTCTCTCTCTATATATAGGACGATAGAGATGAAGATGGAAGATGGTTAAGATGATTGTTGGGTGGTAAAGAAAAAGAATTTTTTTTTTTTATTCTCAAAATATTCGCAATAAAAATTTTTGTTTCTTGAAAAAAAAAATTAGAAAACGAAAAGAAAATTTTTTTGTGAAATATAAAAAAATTCAAAATATCTATGTTTTTGGCCAATTTGCATAAAAAATGTATAAGTTTTGAGCATTTACAAAATTGGACCGTCTTTTTCGATTTTGTAGATTCGGACTGATTTTTTAGAAAACTGACCAAAATACCCTTATTCCTTTCTCTCTCTCATTTTTTTTTTTCTCTCGTTCTTTTCTTTTCCCTCTAAGAAGAGAGAGACGGAGGCGGGGGCGGAGGCAGCCCGCCTCCCCTCTGCCTCCAGCACCCTCGCACGCGTCCGCGCACTACCTGTCCTTCTCACCTCCGACCCCACCAAGGTTGCGAGGAGGGCTGGTGGTGCACGAACGCAGGCGATGGCGTAGGGGGCAGAGGAGAGACGGGTCGCCTCCATCTCTGCCTCCACCTCTCTCTTCGTAGAAGGACAAAAAGAACGAGAAAAAAAAGAGAGAGAAAGGAATAAGAATATTTTGGCCAGTTTTCTAAAAATTCAACTCGAATCTACAAAATTTTAAAAAAATGGTCCAGTTTTACAAAAGCTCAAAACTTGTAGATTTTTTATACAAATTGACCATTTTTTTTGCAAGCCAAACATACGGAAAAAAATTTTACACCCTAAAACAAATGTTCTGGAATATTTTCCAACCAACCAAACATGCCAAAGTCTATATAAACCAAAGCAACAATAATTAAGAGGATAATTGCCTATATATCCCTCAAAAGTTCAGAAATATCTCATTTATTCCTTTTTTTTTTCTTTCCAATATACCTCTCATATGTTCTTTCGATATTCCAAAATACTGCTACAGTCACCAACAGTTAAGTTAATTTGGGTTAAATGTGAGTTAAATATTTACTAAAGTTAAAAAAAATCAAAATGTCTCTTTTGTTCTTAATTTAAGGGCAAATAAGAAATATTAGTGATGGTAGAGGGGCATATTTGAAAAGACAAAAAATCAAAATACTTTTTGTATCCCTAACTTAAGAGCAAATAAAAAGAGTTGGTGATGGTGGAAAGGTATATTTAAAAGAGTAACATAGTAATTAATTTCATACAAATAACAATTATTATTAACGGTTCATTAACGAAATTTAACTCTAGAAATATATTTGAAATAGTTAGAACATAAAAAAAATATTTTCAATATTAACCTTCTAAGGGGGGTATATCAGAATGTCAGAAACTCTCAGAGGTATATAAGTAATTGCCCCATAATTAAATGTGTATCATCATCATGATGATATGTGATGCATGTGCCCGAAAATAATTTAGTTTTTGAGAAATGCGCCAAAAATAATTGCATGCATGCCGAGAAGTATGTATTTATACAAATCGTGCACCTTCCATCAACTTTGCACTGTATGATCTCTTTTAATGCATACACCTTTTTGGTCGTATTAAGGGGTGTGGTTCTTCTTCTTCTTTCTCGTGTTGTATTCATTTTGTGTATGTATGATGGCTAAGGCGGAGCTCGGCTGTGCCGTCGCCATGGTTTTGTGCTCTACCGTCTTTGTCGCCTGCGCCCTCGGCCTCCACTTGCCTGTCGTTGCTTTCGCGGCGGAGGATGCGAAGTTGGTGGATGCCACAACTGGAAAACTACCGAGAGGTGCTGCAGTATCACAGTTTTCTTTATTTCCTTTTTCTTCTTTTGAACCTGGCAGTGTAAAATTCTTTCAACTGCGACTCCAACCCAATATGTTTTTTATACCAAAAAAAAAAAAAAAGAGCAAAGACTATATTTAACAAAATTGGCCCAGTAATGGCGCGGATAAGTCGTACCGAAATTAGCAAGATTTCGTACATAAGAAAACTAATTATTTTCTCTGATCAGCGATCGTTATCTATCTAAGTAATACTTCAATACACCATATAAATCTTGACCATTTATTTTTCTTAATAGATGGTTAGATTTAATATGAATCTAGAGGTGACCTACTATTGAAACATAAGTATTATTCACTAGATACCAATTTAAAGGGTATTTTGGTCTTTGCAAAATATTTTGGTCTACAAAACCAGTTTTATCCAACTAAGAATACTGTAACATTTTCAAATGCCTACAACAATAATTGAATTTCAAATTACAACCAAATTATAAATTTAAATCCTAAACAACATTTAAAACTTAATTATAAATCAAATTCAATTTTTTTAAATGTAAAACACAAATTTAAAATAAAACTTTCAATTCCAATTCAAAATTTCAATTTAAATCAAAAAATTAAAATTTGTCTTTAAGATTAAAAGTTCAATTCAGATTCAAATTTAAAAGTTTAATATAAATTTCAAATTTAAAATTTTATATTACAATACCAACTTCAAAAATTAAATTTAATATTTTTTTGAGCTGGATATTTAACAAATTGGGTATTATATAATTTGGTAAGTTACCAAAGTAAATAAGATATTTAATATTTATAGGATGGTGACAAATTCGGTATATACTACTATTTTTTTTTTTAATATTATCATATTAACTAATTCGAATCGGTAACCTGTTAAACAAGTTACTTCATGTAAAATCCAATTATACTTTTTTCTAATTAAGAATTAGATTTTAATATTTATAGTGTATTGAAGCATTCGTCTATCTAGAATAGTTGGTAATTGTACTTTCTAGTGAGAAGAGCTTATTGTGACTTCTACACGCTTCTCATTATATATTATATATTGTGTTTTTTTGCATAGTCATTGAATATTACACTCGCGCCGCATAACCATGTCGACTCTCTTTCTTTTAATCCAACAAATTAACTTTGTCTGAAATGTGATGCAGAACAATGCAATCTTTTCAAAGGCAGGTGGATTGCAAACCCTGCGGGACCAGCTTACACGAAAGCAAGTTGCAAATTCATTTATGCCTCTCAAGATTGTATGACAAACGGGCGACCCGATAGAGAGTATCTTTACTGGAGGTGGAAACCATACGGTTGCGAATTACCTCTATCTAATGCGAAGAAGTTCTTAAATTCGATGCGAAATAAATCGTGGGTATTCATCGGCGATTCGATCCTTACCAATCAATTAGCCTCCTTGCTTTGCCTCCTCTCTAAGGTACATGCTATTTCGACTTGAATCTTTAGGTTAGGCCTAGTATCCAAATCATGTGAAATTACGTACATTTTGGTCGCCAGGGCGAAGAAGTTACTCAGGATGAAACATACAAAACTAGTAGATGGCACTTCCCCTCACACAACTTCACACTCGCAGCAATTTGGACTCCTTTTCTACTCAAAGCGAGCGACAAAGTCTATAACATCAGTATCCATCTCGACGTCCTTGACAGTGCATGGGCGAGCCAATACAACGACCACGACTACGTAGTAATTGCCGGTGGCCATTGGTTCTTCAAAACAGCTGTATTCTTCGAGAATGATACAGCTATCGGTTGCCATTACTGTCGCAGAACGAACTTACCGAACTTGCCTGAAATCGGTAGCGACTTCTTGTACCGAAAAGCCCTACAATTGGCTTTTCGCTTCATCCTTAGCTCGGATCACAAGCCAATTGTTCTCTTTAGGACTTGGACTCCGGACCACTTTGAGTTCGGGGAATGGTACAGTGGAGGGGTTTGTAATAGGACTAAACCTTACAGAGAGGGCGAGTTTAGTGGAGATGATGTGGACCGTAAAATGCGAGGGGTCGAAATCGAGGAGTTCGAGAAGGCGGTGGCGGTCGGGATGCGGAACAGGACGCGGATTCGGCTTTTGGACATTTACCATCTTTCTCTTTTAAGGCCTGATGGACACCCGGGGCCATATCGGCGGTTTCATCCAGATTTGAGTAAGAAGACTCAAAATGATTGCTTACATTGGTGCTTACCGGGGCCGGTTGATGCTTGGAATTATATTGTTATGAAAATGGCGTTAACCGAAGGCGATATGAGGTATTCGTCTTGAATTTAATTTGAAAGATGGATGAAGAATATGTTGGATTATGGATCATGTCAAAATTGTAATGACCGTTGCTTAGCCTTTGGTTGAAACTAGGGCAAGTTTGGGTCGTGTATGTAGCATTTTTTATTATTTCAACATAATCAGAAATCTAATTTCTATAAATTATATATATTTCTACTAATGCCCTTTTACTATACTTGGTTAAATACGGTAGTGTAAAATTAGATTATTGTGCCTATGAAAGTACTATATTCGATATGTCTTATAAATTTCAATGATCCTAAGAGCACAATATATATACTCTTTTCTCTACACTTGTATTTTATTCTGTTTTATTCAACTTATTTATGAATTCTGTTCAACTATCATACAAGTAGGGGTGTAAAACGGGCCGGGCGGCACGTGGGCCAGCCGGCCCGACACGGCCTCGTGCCGGGCCGGCCCGGTCCGAACCTCCGTGCTGTGCTGGGCCTCTCCTCTGTGGCTTGACGGCCCGGCACGACACAGCCCGAAACGGGCATAGACCATGTTGGGCTGAGGGGAGACAGGCGGCCCGGCACAGCATGGCTCGTTTGGACCGTGCCAGCCGGGCCAACACGGCCCAGACTCCTAAGGCCCAAGGGCCTAAGCTACTGGGGAGGAGGGAAAACATGTTCCTCCCTCTCCGACTCCAACAGCTCCACTCTCCCCTCAAGCCCACTCCGCTTCAACCCCTCGTAATACTCCCTCCCTCTCTCCCTCAACGCGTCCTTCTCCTCCACCGCCACCATCACCCTCTCGCACTCGAGCGTCCTCAACCTCTCCTCTTTCCCATCCGCCATGGGATTCAACCTCGGATCCTTCGCCACCTCCGTCCCAGGGCTCACCACCTCCCAAAACGCCTTCATCTTCCCCCTCCTCCTCTCCGCCTCCTCCACCCCGATCTCTTTCTCCCCCCAGAACCGGGTGGATCAGGATCGAGCCCTCGATCTTGACCCCTAAACCCTCGGTGGCGACCCTCATGGCGACGTTGTGGGCGATGTTCGCCCCGGCGCTGTCCCCGCCGAGGAAGACGCGCGCGAGGTTGCCGCGCTCGGCGAGCCACCGGTCGACGCGCGCCGCGGCACAGCGCAACGTGGCCCACGCGTCGTCGTAGGCCGCGGGGAGCGGGTGCTCCGGGGCACGGCGGTACTCGACGGAGACAACGATCATCCGCGCCCTAGAGGTGGCCCGAAGGCCCGGCCCGGCACGGTCCGTGCCTTCTAGGCCAAAGGGCCGTGCCGGGCCAGAGGATAGGCATCTCGGGCCCGGCCCGGCACGGCCCGAAATTGAAACCGGGTCGGGCCGTATCAACAACCACTAGCCCGTTTCAGCCCGAAAAATATGGGCCGCGCACGCTCGGTATGGCCCACATTACACCCGTACAAACAAGGCACACACAGTATACACTATCAATTTTTGGCACGAGTGTAAAATTACTTTGATTTGCTAAATATGAGAAATCTAATTAAAAAAAAATACATGACAACCNAAAAAAGCCCACACAGTATACACTATCAATTTTTGGCACGAGTGTAAAATTACTTTGATTTGCTAAATATGAGAAATCTAATTAAAAAAAAATACATGACAACCTGCAAATGTTGTAAATTCGCTACCACTACAAAAAAATATGTTGTAAATTCACTACCACTATAAGAAAATTAACATTTAAGGACATCTTTTTATATATTTAATGATATTTAAAAGTGTCTCAACATAGTCTAGCGTCATATTTAAAATTATCAATTTAATCATCAACAAATGGAGAGTCGTCGTATATGTACCAATGCTTTATTTATACCAAATATCGATAAAATATATTTTGACATTTTAACGCATCAGAAATTTAAAAATAATAATAAAATTTATTATTTAATAAATTAGTTTGACACAATAGAGAATTCATATGATAACACTTTTTGAAGCATTGGCATTTGGTATATTGTAAAGAAGCTTAGGAATGCTTTTTCTACGCGTCATCTAAAAGCGTCATTATATTGAGATTTTTTTGTAGTGTACGTGAGATATTTTAGTTTATAAATTCGAGATTAGTTTAGAATTTAGTGTCATAGCCCATGAAATCAGAAGCAGAGAAAGACCCAGAGACATACTGTAAATAAATATCTCATCCACTGTTGTTCGTAATCTTTTGAAAAAAGGATAAGGTAGAGATCCTTAACATATTGCTTGAAAAACTGTTTATATATATTTCCATTTGAAATTGGTTAGCAAAAACTTACTATACTTATACTCCATATATATGTTTCAATTTTTCGACTCATTTTGTTCCGAAGTGGAATCCAACAAATAGTTAATTAGATGAATATATAGTTGCCCTAACACAAACTATAACAAGGGGAAAATAATGTGGTCATAGAGATCATTTATTATTTTAAACATAATCACTGAGACTAGCTTGTAATCAAAATATATTTGCAACTTGTTGAACATTAACATAATGTGGTCATAGATCGATCTCACGGTAGAATCCAATAAACATTAATCACGTAATTATGCAATTGTATATCAACTATGAAAGGTACATTAATCTTAAGTTTCAGGCCAACTTGTGCAGGTTAATTTGGATAATACTAATTAAGTGTTCATTGTGTTTCACTTGTTTATGAAACTATGCACTTAATTACAAGCCGTTGACTTGGTTTACATTACTACTGAGTTGTCACCTTAATCTATGCAACACTAGAGCCCCTTGTTCTCATTTAAAAATCACTTTGGCATTCACATAAGCTTTGAAGTGGATTCTTTAATTAAGACTCGGGTGCATGCACAAATAGTTGACTTCTTGACCTGAGACAAAAACCCAGCTTAGACGTCGCGCTGGAACTTCTGCAAATAATGTTGTTTTAATTTATAGATCGAGTAATAGCTAATCGTCATGAAAATATAGTGATATAATGTGACAATCGCTATTTTATAAAGATTTTTTTTTTTTTTTTATGAGAGAGATAGGTAGCTCGCTACCCGCTTCGTTTATTTCATTTAGAAATAAACTTAACTAGAAATGTGAATCAACTAGGATTCGAACTTGGGTCTCAAGTACCAACCTCCAAAGACATGAAGTAATTCAAAAACATTCATATATTATTTATGTCAATATATTTACAATATATATATATATATATATCCATTTTAAGGAGAATTCATACTTGTGAAAAATCTTATAGTAAAATAATTTATCTTATTCTGAAAAAAATAATTTTAAAAATAAATATAATATTAATTCTAGATATTTGATCATACTGCTTATCTTTCAAATATTACATATTTATCGAATAAATCAGAAAAAATGTCTACCCAGATGTTCATACATCTAGACATGATCTAACTCTCCGTGAGTTGTTCATTTGGCTGAGTCGGCGACTAGAAATCTATTCAATTTTATTGAAATATTTATGCATTCCAACATGGTCTGGCCTAAATCTCTGTGAATTGGTCATCTGTGCAATTTGCTAGATCGATTAATTTTCGAAGGTTCTCACAACCACTGGCTGGATCTACCTGGGGCGGCGAGATTTATTTTGGTAACAGATCCGCGTCCGAAATCCCTTCCCAATTTATAGCGTGGGTAAACGAACAGCTGCAGCCCCTTCCTTTTTTTTAAACCATTAACAGTGCCGTCTCCACATATCTTGCCGGCCCCACGTGTCATCCTACGACCCTTTCTCTCTCAAGTCTTGTAAAAATTGTAATAGGATCTATAATACATCAGGTGCAGTATAAATATAAATAAAATACGTGTCAACATAGAGATATTTCTCGCTCTATTTATAGCATATGGGAATTAGAGTTAATATTTAATGAATCAAAATGGATAAAATAAGAAAAATATTTTTATTTTTTATTTTACTTTTTGACCGATCAAAATCTATATTATTGACTACGATTTACATCCCCATTCGGGATTGATTAGGGCGAGAGCTCCACCAATTTGGATCCATCCTCTTGATTTTATTATTAATTACGTATTAATTTTTTAATTTTATTATGTAGGTATTAATTAGTTATAAATTAAGATATTTTTCATTTGATGGGTACACTAATATTTATTCTTTTTCTCTCCCTCCTCTCTCCCTTTCCTTCTTCTTTTTTTTATAATTTTCCGTTTCCTTGATTTTTACAATCTCTCTGTCCCTGCATGTATGTTCTGCAATCCCATCACAAAGAATAACGAACAGAGCGTAGATTCCACGCCTCCCTTATTAAATCTTAATTAATTTGCTCACAATTTTATCCCCTTCCCGTGCTCTATTAATTGTTATCGCCACACACTTCACACTCCTTAATTGTTATCTCTCTCCCTCTCTCTCATATGGGAGACACTGCTCCCTTCGTCCTCTCCCCCAAAACACCGTCCATGTCGTCGCTGTCGCCGTCGCCGCACACAACACTTCACGTTGAACATGCCGCTGCCCTCAAAGACTCCGCCCCGGCTCCCGATGCCGGCGCGGCCTTCGTCCTCGAATCCAAAGGTATCGACGAATAGAAAACAGCTTGGAAATAATCTTAACACGTTTATCCATGTATAACATTCATATCATAAAATGACGTAAATGATAGAAAACAGTTCAGAAATAATTTTAATATATATTGTTATGGGCGATATATTAGGGACGTGGTGGCACGCGGGGTTCCACCTGACGACGGCGATCATGGGGCCGACGGTGCTGACGCTGCCGTACGCGCTGAGGGGGATGGGGTGGTGGCTGGGATTGGCGTCGCTGACCGTGGTGGCTGCGGTGACCTTCTACGCCTACCTCCTCATGTCGAGAGTCCTCGACCACTGCGAGGGCCACGGCCGCCGCCACATCCGCTTCCGCGAGCTCGCCGCCGACGTCCTCGGTATGCACATATTGTGCCCTTTATTGAATCTTCACTTAAAACTATTGGATCGCAATCGATAGAACTCCGTTACCGTGTAGCTGGATTTTACGTGTAAATTTGGCAAAAACTAATGGCATCGACAACTATAGCTGGATTTTGCGTGTAAATTTGGCCAAAGCATGGGCATGGTGCACTTTGACATTAATGTATTTCAATTCGACTCGAAAATTTTTAATTGGCGGGCAAAAAGATCATTAATAAGTACCTAACGTTTTTTGAATCATTCAGAAACTAGAGTAGGAAATTGAACTTCGTGGCCAAATTTAGCAATTTATGCATGATTTTACGCGTTCATATATTTTCAAATGTAGGGGCTTTTATAATTTATAAAAAGTATATATATATATTCTTATAATTTTAGTGCCTTGGATTTAATAATTTAGGGTCGGGATTTATGTTCTACTTTGTGGTGTGTGTGCAAACGACCATTAACACGGGGGTGGCGATTGGATCCATTTTGCTCGCGGGTGATTGCCTTGAGGTACTTAATTTCAAGTACTTATTTGCAATTTATCTTTTTTAATGGACTTTATTCGCCATTTAATTAAATTTCCTTTTTGTCGTTTTCGTGATATTGGGAATGGAATTTTGCTTCGGATTTTTTTATTATAATAATCCGACTGTGTAGATCCTAAACCCTAGAGTAAAATCCTAAATTCTAAACAGTAAATACTAAACCCTGAGCCCTAGAAAATTAAAGCAATAATTTTCAAGTGCACCAAATAATTTTCACTACGCTCCCAGAATTGGGGAACGATGAACATCTTGACCCTCTTATTAATGGACGTCGCGTGACTGCGGTGCAATATGGCCCTTATCAAGGGAGTGGCCACAAAGTAAATTAATTTGGGACCATTCCCCAGAGAATTTTTGTTCAATTGTGGAGGCACTAAGTTGTACTCATAAATCAATTTTACAATCTTTTACAAGCAGGTATTTTACATGGTCATATTTAATTAATTGAATGATGACCACGATGGATTGATGGGTTTATTTATGGGGACAAAAATAAGGTTTGACCGTTAATTTTATAGTTTTGTAAATTATTGTAATTAATCTATTTGTAAAATAGCATTTCTTAGTGTTAGAACTTTCCCATTATGTTAAAAATTGCAGCCAAAAAAAAAAGTCGGATCATTTTGCAAACTGATCATGAATAGGAGATCATTGAGAAGGACTTGGCCTCTCCTCGTTGTTGAAAAATTATTAAAATTTGTTAAAAATTTGCATAAAAAGTTGGCATTTTTGGACTATATTTAGAAGAAATCTCATTTCGCTTATTCGTCATTAACAATTAATGTCATGAGGATGGTGCTACAACCTTTAAATAATCACTAAATAAGTAAGTTTTTGAATTATGTTTCGTACTTTAGAAAATAGTGTGGATGTTAATATAATGTTAAGATAAGTTCTGCGACTAATTACGTATTTTTTAATCATGAGTATTGATTTGGCCTTAGATTCAACGACGTAGTTTGGAACTTAGTAATGTGTAAAGGAGTTTATACGGTCTTGTTAATTAAGATGCAGCATTGTTTGATAAATTACTATATAAATAGCTAGCGCTACTAAATTGGAGCTATTTATTTGGAATTAAGCTCATCTATTACAAGTTTGTTTTTCGTTGAATCTATCGACTATCTTATTAACTTGTGTAACATTTTTGCGCGAAGATAATGTACTCGAGCCTTTTCCCAAATGGCCCTCTAAAATTGTACCATTTCATCATCGTGGTGACGGTCGTATTGATCCTTCTCTCCCAGTTGCCCTCTTTCCACTCTCTCCGCCATATCAACCTCGCGTCGCTCCTCCTGAGCTTGGGCTACACTTTCTTTGTCGTCGTCGGTTGCATCCGCGCAGGTCATTTTGCTCAATCCTTGTTCTTACTTTAAAAATTAGATTTTTTTTGTTTTTTTCGCTTCAGGTTTAAAATTATTTCAACTTTTCGTTATAACAAAAATAGTGATATTTTTGTTTATGTAGTACTCTACTGTAGGCTTTTGGCATAAAACAATTGCTCGATCTAGAAGCTAGTGAAAGCATGCACTAAATATTTGATGTACTGGTTAGAAAAGCATTGTCATCATTTCGTAGCTTATTTAGGTAAGGAGAATTAGATGATGCCTATTTTTTGTTAGCACCCATAAATGTTGCACCATTTATCCACATTTAATTCTTTTGAAATGAGAAAAGTTGTTGAGATTAGATCTACAAAGCTTAATTTGTTAGCGCATCTTGTATTTAAGCAAAGGAACTGAAAATATAATATTTTTCTTATAAAGTTCCATCATAAAAAACAACATATAATGAAATTGTCGACTAAACCCAGTCCACTGCGTTATCATAGAACAATTTCTTCCGGGACCCTTTGACATTGATTTTTCTCTCATTGAATTGAACCAGGTGTATCGCGAAACGCTCCGCCAAAGGACTATTCACTAAGCTCATCCAAATCCGAGCGGTCCTTCGACGCATTCACCTCCATCTCCATCTTGGCGACCGTCTTCGGCAATGGGATATTGCCGGAGATTCAGGTTAATAATTTTTCTTTTCTTAAAAGATATATAAATGTACAATTCTACATATAAACTATGGAGTCGGAAAAAGACGAACAATACGGAATAAACGCCACACTCCTTGCTTTTCGCAACTAACTTTTCTTATAATCAAATGATCATAAACCAAAAATTTTAGAGGATATAAAAGGTAATAATTGAACAAAATCTCATTTTGACCCCTGATTTTATTTCTATAATTAATTAATTGGACCAGCTTGGAACACAAACACAGTTACACATAAACTAGTTGATAATTAACCCATATAACAAAACGACATTGCAGGCCACATTGGCTCCTCCGGCGGCCGGAAAAATGGTTAAGGGGCTGATAATGTGCTATTGGGTCATATTCTTCGCCTTCTATTCCACGGCGATATCGGGTTACTGGGCATTCGGTAAACAGGTCAGCTCCAACGTCCTGAAGAGCCTTATGCCGGATAACGGGCCCTCGCTCGCTCCCACGTGGCTTCTGGGCATCACGGTGATCTTCGTCCTCCTCCAATTGCTCGCCATTGGCTTGGTAAGTAATTACCGGCATCGATAAAAGTGTACTACTATTTACCAACTTGATTTTGATATTGACAGATAGATTTATTGAATCACGTTATATCCGCCGACTAGTCATTTTCTCATGTGGATCACACTTGTATCAAAATTCGCAGGTATACTCTCAAGTAGCCTACGAGATTATGGAGAAGAACTCGGCCGACGCAAAGCAAGGCAAGTTCTCGAAGCGAAACCTGATCCCGAGAATAATCCTACGAACACTCTACATGGTCTTCTGCGCGTTCGTGGCCGCGATGCTACCCTTCTTCGGTGACATCGCGGCGGTGGTGGGCGCCATCGGGTTCATCCCTCTCGACTTCGTCCTCCCGATGCTCCTCTACAACATGGCCCTCCGCCCGCGGATGAGCTCCCCCGTCTACTGGGTCAATGTATCTGTCATGGTGTTATTCACCGGCGTCGGGATCACCGGTGCCTTCTCCTCTATTCGGAAGCTCGTTCTCGATGCCAACCAGTTTAAGTTATTCAGTAATAATGTCGTAGATTGAGCGCGTTCCCAGTATGTGATCGGGTGATATTCGCCGGTCGGCTTGTACTGTATGTAGTTTGTACAAAATTCAAGAATCACGTACGGCTCTTGATTATTTGAGGAATAGGAGTGGCAATTACAACGATCTTCGCCTCTAGAATTTTCTTTCTTTTAAAAAAAAAAAAAAAAAAAAAGATGTTGATTGTTGTAGAATTAATATTAGTGTAAACTTCCGAGCTTAGTACAAAAATTGCAAGCTTGTAAAAAGTTACTGCAAGAAAAATCTTGTGGATAAATATTTTCATTTCAATTAATCACACTACCAACTTTTTATTGTAACAATTGATTATATTAAGTGCTTTATTTTTTTATCATTATTTCCCGGACCTCACGGTTACCCCACCTGGTACACACCGCCAATGTTTGGTGAACATAAAAGTATAGTAAGGAGGTAATCATACTTTTCGTTAAAATTACTCTCTTTAATTGCTGTAGTTTTAGTAATAATTAATTTGGACATAATTCTAACTGCTACAGGTCTCCCCTTGTAGTTTCTACTATAGTAGTTGAAATTAAATATATTAAATCAAACACTAAATTTGTATTTATATATAATTATAACTGCAGTACAATTACAACTATATACAATCAAACGACCTCTAAGAGACTTGAGAGTCAGACTAAAAAAAAATCTCTAATGGACTAACTTGCACCAAACAAAAAAAAAAAAAAAAAAAAACAAAAGAAAAAGAAAAAAAGAAAAAAGCTAAAGAGGTCGAAGACTTACTTCAACTATGCATTTTAAATTAGCTATTCTAATTTTTAATTTTTTAAATTTTCTAATTTATTTGATTTGAATCATTTAACAGTATTTGACTTTAAAATATAAGTCAATTATTTATTTTATATAAAACTATAGTTGCAAAATTAAATTAAGAATACTAAATCTTAAAAATAAACGACATATTAAATTTTAAAGTCTATCAAATCAAACAAATTAAAAAGTAAACAGTAAATCAAAATTTAAAAATTGGATAGCTGATCCAAAATTTGATTCAAAAATTATAGTCTAGCCAAATTTTGTACGTATTTCGTCATATATATATATATATATATATAAAGAGAGAGAGAGAGAGAGAGAGTTGAGCTAGAATACTTCAAAAGCACTATGAAGATGTGCTTTAGAGTTATTAGCCATTGGATGGAGAGATGTGAGGTTAAGGGGGCGTTTGGATTGACGAATTTGTAGATTCAACGTAAGTCAAGTGTAGTGGTGTTTGAGTTTCCCTGAAGTGTGATTATTTTTCTGTTGTTTGTTTTGACGTAACTCGTACCACTGAAAGTTAAATTCAATCACTTCTCTGTCTGTTTGTTTTGATGTAACTTGGTGCTGGTAAAATTAGTTTTTTGAGTTCCGTTGTTTGTTTTGATGTAAGTAAGTGGATCCCATTATCTCCTAAATATAGTAATAAATTTATCACTATAAAATTTAACCTATTATATAATTAAATTTTTTATTATTATTTAAAGATAATCTTAATTTATTATAAATAAGGTAATTCTAACCCATTATAAAGAAAGTAGAGTTTAGGTTTTACTGTTTAATAAATTGTTTAGAGAAGGTTGAGTGTGGTGGAAGTCGAGTTCGGTACTTTAGAGCCGGAAGTCGAGAGTAGGTGAAGTGGAGCTCTAACGTAACTTGAGTTACATTATATTTTTCACTTACACCAAAACAAATAACGGAAGTGATGGAACTTGAGTTCCATCACTCCACTTACACCAAAACAAACGGGCCCTAAGATGATGGTGATAGATGAAATAGTGTTTGATCCAAATTCTATTAATAATCAAGAAGTAGATCCGAGGGCTAGAAACTTAGAAGTTCGGATGAAAAAATATGCGGTTAGGATGAGAGTGATTACGGTTAGGTTAATATTGGGCCTCCTAGGGTTGAGTGGGTGGTTGGTTGAATAGTATAATCTAACGGGTAAAAATGATTAAAAGGTAGATCAAACGGTAAAAAACTTATCAGTACAAGAGGCTCTATACTCATAAGAGTATAGTAGCCGGACTATATATATATATATATATATAGAGTAGGGCTAGAATACTTTTACAAGTATCACCCAAGTGATACTTGTGTGTTTTTAGCCCTTGGATGGAGAGATGTGAGGTTGAGATAATGGCGGTAGGTGGTGGTAGGTGAAATAGTGTTTGATCCAAGGGCTATTTGTAATCAAAAAGTAGATCCAATGGCTAAAAACGTGATAGCAACATGGGGATGATACTTGTAAAAGTATCCTAGATCAACTATATATATATATAGTCTAGCTACTATACTCTTATAAGTACGTCGCCATCGTACTCATAAGTTGTTTTCGATGATAGAGTTTCCGAATCGACGATCCACACAATTAAATGTTATCTAGAGCATTTAAAAGGTCTAGAAATCAAATTTTCTAATTTTTCGACATCATTTACCTTACGATCAGAAGGTCACAAAATTGACAATTTTTAACGACCGGTATAGAATATTTGTCAGTTTAACGGTGTAAAAGAATCAAAATCAGTTGAATTTTTGATAGAAAATTCTATTCACTACATAGATAAAGATCAATAATTATGATCTTAAATTGAAGGATCCTATCATCCATTTTTAAGACGTCGTTCGATTTTGACTGTTCATTTTACACCCGCTTGATAAACTTTATTATGATTTACGAAATTTATTTTCTAAAAATTTTAAATACTCTAGATCATATTTAACGGAGTGGATCGTCGATTCGGAAGCTCCATCATTGAAAACAACTTATGAGTACAAAGTGCTCTATACACATAAGAGTATAGTAGCTTTAGCCTATATATATATATATAGAACTAGGCTACTATGCTATTAATAGCACCAAGTCATCGGTGCTACCAAGTTTTTGGCCATTGGATTAAGAGATGTGCGGTTAGGATGATATGGCCCCCTAGGGTTGAGTGGGTGGTTGGTTTAATAGTATGAACTAACGGGTGAAAATGATCAAAAGGGTAGATCTAACGGCGGAAAACTTGGTAGCACCAAGTGCTTCGTGCTATTAATAGCATAGTAGCCGGACTCTATAGAACTAGGCTACTATGCTATTAATAGCACCAAGTTATTGGTGCTACCAAGTTTGTGACCATTGGATTAAGAGATGTGCGGTTAGGATGATGTGGGCCCC
>NC_033631.1:10826872-10935221 GCF_001540865.1 Ananas comosus | reverse complement strand
TCTAACGGAGCCGATAGTCGATTCGAATGTCCGAACATCGAAAACAAAGTGGAAGCACGGAGCCCTCCGTGCTTCCATAAGCATCCTAGCCGCACTATCTATATATATATATATATATATATATATATATATATATATGGGGCAATTGCTTGTATACCTCTGAAAAATTTTCGACTTTCTGATTTACCCTTCTTAGAAGGCTAATATTGAAAATACCCCTCCTACGTTCCAACCTATTTCTAATATACCCCTAGAGTTAAAACCTGTTAAGTAACTCTGTTATCTCTGTAAAATTACTATTTTACCCTTTCATATAAAACTTTCCACCAACACTTTCTTTCTTATTTGCCCTTAAAATCAGGGGGTATAAAAAGTATTTTGACTTTTGGTCTTTTCCAATATACCCCTCTACCGTCACCAACCTTTCTTATTTGCCCTTACGTTAAGAGCAAAATTGATATTTTAATTTTTTTTAACTGTGGTAGATATTTAACTCACGTTTAACCCATGTTAATTTAACAGGAG
The DNA here is from genome assembly GCF_001540865.1 of Ananas comosus. Taxonomy (NCBI): domain Eukaryota; kingdom Viridiplantae; phylum Streptophyta; class Magnoliopsida; order Poales; family Bromeliaceae; genus Ananas; species Ananas comosus. Next base: position 10,934,696 of record NC_033631.1, on the reverse strand, counting down.
ATAACTGCGGGGGTATTTTATAATAACGGTGGAACATATGAGAAGTGTTTTAGAAAGAAAAAACAAAGTAGGGATAAATCGGATATTTCCAAACGTATGAGGGGTATATAGGCAATTATCCCTATATATATATATATATATATATATATATATATAGAGAGAGAGAGAGAGAGAGAGAGAGAGGNACATTTCTCCATCCAAGGATTAAAAACTCAAAAGCACCAATCTATTGTGCTTTTGAGAGTATTCTTGCCCAACTCTCTCTCTCTCTCTCTCTCTCTCTCTCTCTCTCTCTCTCTCTCTCTCTCTCTATATATATATATATATATAGAGAACTAGGCTACTATACTATCGGTGGCGCGGAGGGCTCCGTGCTACCAAGTTATTTTCGATGATGTGTCTTCCAAATCAACGATTGGCTTCGTTAGACTTGATCTATACTATTAAAAGTATTTAGAAACTAAGTTTCATAATTTTTCGATATCATTTACCTATCAAACAAGTAGTTTAAAATTGAACGGCTGAAAATAAAAATCTCATAAAAAATGATGATAAAAGATTTAAATTCAAGATCAGATATATTGATCTTACTCTAAATAGTGAAAAGAATTTTCTATAAAATTTTCATCGCATTTGGATTATTTTACACCGTTAAACTCACAAACACACCACATTGGCCATTAAAATTGTCAATTTTAAGATCTTTTGATCACAGGTCAAATGATGTCGAAAAAAATCTGAAATTTAGTTCCAAATACTTTCAATAGTGTAGATCAAGTCTAACGGAGCCAATCGTCGATTTGGAAGCCACATCATCGAAAACAACTTGGTAGCACGGAGCCCTCCATACTACCGATAGTATAGTAGCCAGACTCATATATATATATATATATATATATAGGAGAGGAAGCAGAAGAGATGAGAAGAGACTGATGATGAGAAGAGAGAGTGAGAGATGAGGGAGAGAGAGAGAGAGAGAGAGAGAGTGGACTGCTACTTATTAGTGCAAAATTCTATTGATTGCCTCATCAGTTTTTTAACCTATTATGCGATAAACTCTTTTCATTATTTGCTAATCTTAGATGTAAATATATAATCCAGTGGGGCCACTCAATCCGATAGGGGAACCATAAACTCTAAACGGACTAATTCATCCCTGACCATACATTTGTGACATCAAGGCGATTAAAAACTGATAACAAAAAGAGCGTTTTGCTATGTAATAGTTATTCCAGCATAATTTATAATATATATATATATATATATAGTCCGGCTACTATACTTTTATAAATATTGGCTCCCTTATACTCATAAGTTTTCGGCTCTTAGATTTATTCTATGATCATTTTTACCAGTTAGATCATACTATTCAACCAACTACCCACTCAGTCCTAGGGGACCACTATCATTCTAAGTGGGAACCGCCATCATTCTAACCACACATCCCATCAATCAACGGTTAAAAATTTATGAGTACAAGAGATTCTATACTCATAAGAGTATAGTAGTCCCAGCCTATATATATATATATCTATATATATATATATATGAGTCTGACTAGAGTGTTTTCTAATAGCATCAAGTATTTAATATTACCAAACTTTCTACCGTTAAATTTATTTTTTTTAACTATTTTTATCCATTAGATCATACTATTTAACCAACTACTTACTCAACTCTTAAAAATTTATTATTATTCTGACCGCATAATATTTTTTATCAAAGAATTAAAAATCTAATAGTACCAAATAATAAACTTTGAAGCTAATTTTATACAGAGTACTGCTGAAATGCCTTTAATATACATTTTAGCCAATGGCAGCACTAGAAGCAGAAGCAGATCTTTTTACTTCCGGCGGAGGGGCGAAGGAGAGCAAAAGCCCAAAAAAATGATCCGAAGCTGCTGCTTTTCCTCGCAGTCCCCCTGGAAACCCCATCATCCTCTTCTTCTACCCCCCGGCGCTCACAATCGCTTTGCCCCAGATCCCTTCCCCCAACCCTCAAAAGCGCTTCTTCGACGCAGAAGCGGTTTTAGCAGCAGCAGCAGCAGCAGCAGCAGCAGCAGGTTGGGCATTGTGGTGTGTGGGCTTCTGCCCGTGGATCCCTGGGCGCCCACCGCCGATTCCCAGAGCATCGCTTCTCAGCTTTTCGCCTTCTCCCTCTTCCCCTACTTGGGCTTCTTGTACTTCATCACCAAGTCCAACACTTCGCCCAAGCTCACCCTTTTTGGCTTCTATTTCCTCCTCGCCTTTGTCGGAGCCACAAGTATGCTATCCTTATCCTTTCCTCTTCTTCTCCTTTTTTTTCTTTTTTCTTTTTTTTTTTTTGGTTGGTTTTAAATTTTGATTAACCAAGTGTGAAATTACATTTTTTTTTCTGAATTTAAGAAAATTCGTATATATTAGGATAAATGGTTCGAAAAATATAGACTTCAATTAGATGAAGGGATATATATTAAATAATACTACAAGTCTGGATAGTATATTTAACTACTGTTTGTCTCCAGAGCTCTAAGATAACGATAATTTTAATATTTAATAGTAAATAAGAATTGTCGGATCGATGGCACTAATGCTAAAAATTTGAGCCGCTAGAAATACGCAACCAATTCACTTAGTGTACAGATACAGCAAATCTCGATTGTGATTTGGCCCAATCATTCTCACTCTATTTCGAACATGACTAGGCCCAACCTAGCCTCACGCCATTTCGAACATTTCGAACGTGCGTTGGACCTCTCAACTACAGAACAGAATGCTGGCCTATTTAAGCCAATAAAAATAACATGAAACTCAAGATTTGTTTAGTAGTAACTTTTGGCATGATGTTACCAGAAAGATCAATTTGATAGAAAATGGTTTAGGGAAAGATTGATTAGAGGTGCCATTTTGGAACTCCCCTGATAAGCAGAGTAAATACGAAAAAATTTAGTAGTTGTTGATCACTTTGGGATGCTTAGTTCCCTTCAATTTTCAAATCCAAGTACTGTTTTAATGCTCTAGTTCGAGTTTGAGTTCGAGTTCGAGTCCGATTCGAGTATCCCACTGCCTTAGCAAACCACCCCTGAGCACTCTAATATTCTGCTCGACTTTTCCTCAGATGTAGATAATACATATTCAGAATGGTTAGAAATCTATTTACAGTTGCCGTACTTAAACATTTCTTTTAGCTAATGAACTTTCGATATCACAAAAAAAATAATCCGAACTGCCCCTTTTGAGTGAAGAAACCGTCAATTATTCGTATACCTTGAGCTAAATGTTGCGAGAACATTGCTGCAAACATTGTTGGTCTTCTTTCTAAGTCATTAGTTTACTTATTCTCAAATATTACCTTTATGGAATTTCTAATTTTTTGACTTGCATTAACCTCTTTCTTTTTCTTTCATGTATATCTCTTCGTATTCTTCAAATAGTTCCTGCTGGAATATACGGTAATCATCTTTAAATCAATCTATCCTATTTATGTTGTTTCTATGCACACTGTTACATAACATGAAGTTAATTACTGTCGACAGCGAAAGTGCACTACGGAACTTCCTTGTCCAACGTCGACTGGCTGCACGGTGGCGCGGAATCATTGCTTACTCTCACCAATTTGTTTATTGTCTTGGGACTGAGAGAGGCTCTGAGGAAAATGAGAGAAGCAAAAGCAAGCAGTTCTCGAGCTGTTTCGGAAAGCAAAGAAAAAACTTCTGTCTAGGTAACTGTACAGAGTAATCAGACCCGGTGTATTAAACATTGCTAGTAACATTTCATTCGCGGAACAGATGAAATTTGTGAATTTGCTTGTAAAGCTACATTTTTCATCCTAATAACTGTGTTTTTATACAGTGATTGTTTTGGTGATTGCGGGGGAACTGGGCAGATGCAGTAGCTCAGATGGTCTTCATTTCAGACAACTCTCTTTTTGTCTTGGAAAGTACTTGAATGACTTCTGATCTTGGATGGTTTTACTTCAAATGGCTTTTCAGCTCAAAAGAACTTTTATCTATTGACTTCTAACTGTGGGTGTTAAAGATCAAATTATTAATAATGACTTATTTGATGTGGGATTAATGGGGGATCGAATAATCAATGTGTCATCTCCGTNTAAAAAAAAAAAAAAAAAAAAAATTCTTTTCTTTTGGGGACTGTTTGAGTAACTCTCTCTCGGAGCTGAGATGCTGGGAGCTGAGAAGAAGACGCTAGGAGGAGAGGTCACATGCATCAATGCGAAGAAGAAAAAGACGGTGAAACGGCTCGCCTGGGCAGACGAGGTTGGTAGAAATTTACTAGAGGTCTGCAGAGAGGTTGAAGTGGAGAAAGGGAAGTTACCTGCTTTCAGCAAGAGCCCCGCCCGAGGCAAACTGAGTGGTTTCAATAAGGACCGAAATGATGAAAAATCCAGGAAGAAGCGGCTGCATGCGAAAAGCTCGGAGGTAGGTAGCAGAGGTGGGGAGTTATGGAGGCCATCCAGCTGTAAAGAAGATGATGAGACGAGGTTTGCCCGGGCAGACGAGGTTGGTAGAGATTTATTCGCGGTCTGCAGAGATCATGAAGTGGAGAAAGGGAAGTTACCCGCTTCCAGCAAGAGCTCCGTCCGAGGCAAGCGGAGCGATCTTAAAGAGGACCAAATAGATGAAATATTTATGAAGAAGCGGCTGCACACGAAGAGCCTGAAGATAGCAGAGGCGGGGAGTTAAGGAGGCCCTCCAGCTGTATTGAAGATGAGGAGAGGAGGTTTCATGCAACTGGCAAGGGTTCCACTCATGAGCGCTGTGGCATCCATGCAGTTCGACACCAATGGAGTAAAACTCGGGGTTTGACTCAAGAACCGCGGGGCGAGGTGATGACCAGGGGGGAAGTTGATCCTAGTAAATGCTCTCCTTTGATCAGAGGATCTTATAAGGAGGCCTTGCTTAGGAAGCCAACTGCTCAACCCAAGGCAATCAGCTCCCACCACCCTCATACTCGCCCCCCTCCACCTCGAACCTACAGAGACCGTTCCACAAGAAGATCGCAGAAGAGGTGCTTCCGGTGTTTGGCGACTGACCACGCTGTTGTGGAGTGTCGCGACCCCGTGCGGTGCCTTAGGTGCTGGAGAACCGGCCATCGAGCGACAACCTGCAGAGAGACAGTTGGCTTAAGGAAAGCCGCAATAAATAGAGCGGCTAACCTCAGGGCACGAGCTCCTCCCCACAAGGTCTTTGTCCCCTATACGGAGGAGTACCTGCGACGAATCGAGCTACGTCGGAACGCCATCCTCGCGGATGTCATCGAGCCAGCGAACCTCGGGCCGGAGCCGATTACGGTCATTAAGACTGCTTTGGCCAGTCGCTTTGGGGGATATACTGAGGACTTCGCAGTCGCGCGCTGCAGAGAGCGAAACTACGCAATCTTCTTGCCGAATTGGGTTCCGGCCGACGTGCTCATCAGAAGAGAGATTCTTACACTTAACCGATTCTGGCTGCGGTGTTGGCCGTGGGGTCGTTACCGGGACGCTCGGCCACATCGTGTCCAATACAAGGCCTGGATCCGGCTTATTAATCTCCCCTTCGAGATCTGGTCAGTGGCGAGAGTGGCGGCGCTGGTTAGCAGCTTCGGCCGATTCATTAAGGCGGACAGCGTTTCTAGGGCGATGACGGATCTGCGAGCTTTTCGCTGTCAGATTGCTCTCGACTCGATCTACAACATCCCCCAGAACCTCTCTGTGATAATCGGCGAGGAGTTGTTCCCGGTCATGGTCCACCTGGAGCGATGGGAACGGGCTGACGCAGGCGGGGTTGATGCACCTCCCGCACCTCCCACACCTCCACGCAACGGAGACGGCAACCCCGGGGAGCGCCCAGCCAATCGGAACCACGAACGCCAAGCAGACGGCAACCAGGCAAGCGAAGATGAGGCCATGGAGGACGCTCCTGGGGAGTTGGAGGAAGCGGAGACAAACCACTCTAATCACAGGGCTCTGAGGTCCGGCCTGCTTACGTCGGCTTCCTCGAGGGCCCAACCGATGGCGGCGGGGCGTCGTGCTGCGGGGTCGGCGGGAGCGCCGGCTATCCGTCGGGCGCCGAGGCTGCGCGGTGCGGAGGGAGGCCGGTTGGGGTTGCTCGGTGTGGCGGCAGGCCGGTGGGGCTGGGCCGCAACGGGCAGATCTCGCTCGAAGACCGAGGCGGAGGGAGGGCTAGCCCCGAGGACTGCGTGTAGCGCGACCCCTGAGGTTTGCTCAGAAATGGTAAGAGGACAGAGCGGGGGCAGGATGCTTCGCCTATCGCCTCCTTGCCATTTCAGCGCTAATAGCCTTCCTCGGGCTGCGGTTTCACCTACCAGAGATCCTCGGGTTGCGATTTCACCTAAGAAGGCTAATTACTCATGCAGCCTCGTTGTTGGACCCGAGACAATCAACGTCACGGGTCAAACCTCGGGCCCCAAGCTACCAATGCTATCCTCTGGCTCTGGGCCCACCTTTCCCACCTTATTTTCTCTAAGGGCAATGGGTAGGCTTTCCTTTGCGATGGGTGGGCTTTCCTTTGCGCTAGTTATTGGGCCTCAGCTGGAGCCTCGTGCCAGGCCCACATCACCCTTTCCTGGCCTGCTCCTGCGGGGTGGTTTCTTTGCTCTTCGGGCCCTTGGACCGGATCGCCTTAGTGGTCGGGGCCCTTCGGTTTTCATTATCGGATCGTCAACAGTGCTTCTCGAAGGAGTCGGAGGAGCGAAGCACGATGCCCTCGCCGCTTCTTTGGAGCTGATCGGGGACGGTGATTCATCGCCCTTCGCTGCGACCGCCGGCCCTTACCCTTCTTCCCCTCGCCTGTTCGTCGATCATGAGGGAGAGTCGGACACCAACCCCCGCCTCCTAGTCGACCCCGAGGCAAATCTGGCCGCGATGGGGGCCCTTCAATGAGGGGCAGGGGGTCTCTCAACAGCAGCTGTCGTACCGGGGCCACTCGGAGATACAGGTACAGCCCCCCCATCTGGTGCTGCTTTGGTGCGAGATGATCCCAAAAAGGCGGATGCTTCAGCTACCTCCCACAACACCCCGGACCCTCTCAGATCAAGCACGCGGCTCCGGAACGCGCAAACGGACTCCACCCTCAGCAGGGCCATGCGCAGAAAAGCCGTCTTACTCGAGGGTACATCTTCTGGACTCAGGACCAAGGCACGCAAACTGACTAGGAAGAAAGTTAAGTCCAAGAGCCTTTTGTGCGGGGTGGATCTCTCGGACGCAGAAGCCTCGGATCTTCACAGGTTCATACACGTCGGGGCGTAGTGTGTTGATGTCTGCGTTGCCTATCTGGTGTGTGTCGCTTTATGCCTTTAGGTGTGTGTCGTAGTTTGATGTTAAACATTTTGTGTTGGAACGTCCGTGGTCTTAACGACCCTGTCAAGCGTCGTTGCGTTAGGTCGGTCATCTCTAAGTATTTCAGTTATGTGGTCTGTATCCAAGAATCCAAAGTGGATTCTGTGTCCCGGTCTTTTCTTCGCTCCTGTTGCGGCTCTAGTTTCGACAGGTGCCATTTTGTTCCCGCAACCGGGGCTTCTGGGGGCTTAATTACTTGTTGGAGTTCTAGACGTTTCTCTTGTGATGCAGTTTTAGTGCGTAAACACTTGCTAACTCTCCACCTGACTCATCTTGCTAGTAGGAAATTATTTTTTATCACGAACGTCTACGGGCTGCCAACCTGGGGCGGCAAAGAAGAATTTTGCGCCGAACTCCTCTCCTTTAGCAGTTCCTGCTCTTCCGACTGGGTAATTTGCGGAGTCTTCAATTTCACCAAGAATCAATCTGAGAGGAAAGGAAAGCCTTGGAGCTTCAAAGCCATGAGCATGTTCTCCAATCTAATCAATAGCCTCGCTGTTATTGACCTACCTTTGTCTAACCAAAACTTCACCTGGTCTAATATGCAACAAAGCCCCACTCTGGCCAAGCTAGACAGATTTCTCATCTCGACGAAGTGGGATCATTCTTATCCATTCAGCAAGGTAAAAGCTCTGCCCAAGATCACTTCTGACCATAGCCCGATTGTGCTTACAACAGGGCCGCCACCTGCCTCGCGTAGGTTCCAGTTCGAGAGGGTTTGGCTTACCAGGGAGGACTTTACTTCAAACGTGCCTGTCTGGTGGAATGAAACTACCGGTCAACGCTCGGCCATCCTATCTATCACTGCTAAACTCCGACACTGCAGAGTCCGGATAAAAGAATGGTGCAAGACCCATTTCCACAGTATCACCAAGGTCAAAAATCAATTGCAATCTGAACTCCAAGCTATTGACCAACTCGAGGAATCGCAAAATTTGCCCAAGGAAACCTTCGATAAACGGGCCGAACTCAAGTCAAACCTCCTACTAATACTAGAGGAGGAGGAAATCACAATAGTGGCCATCGAGGATGATTTCGGCCAACAGATAACCAATGAAGAGCATAAGAGATCGTACTTCTACCAATCTTTCAAACGAATGTTTGGGAATCATGCGGACGAACCTTCGTCACTCGGTGACTGGAGTGGCCTTTACCACTCCAACAGACTACTCGATCCTGACTCCTTAATGACGCCATTCACCCTCGACGAAATCAAGACTGCCACCTTCCAACTAGGTTGCGATAAGGCGCCCGGACCAGACGGCTTTCTACTTATTTTCTTCCAAACCTTCTGGGATGTGGTCAAGGACGACATCCTTAAGGTCTTCTCTGAGCTCTATGATGGCACACTTTTCACGGGCCCGACAGACTATTCCTTTCTCTGCCTCATACCAAAAAAGGAGGGCGCGCGCAAAGCTAGGGACTTCCGACCCATCAGCCTCATCAACGGAATTCAGAAAATTATCTCTAAGGTCTTGGCCAACAGATTAGCACTCAAACTACCGTTCATTATCTCCTCTACACAATCGGCTTTCCTTAAAGACCGACTACTGACAGACTCATTCGTTACTGCAAGCGAACTAGTAAACTGGTGCTCTAAATCTGGCAGGGAATGCACAAGCATCAAGGTTGACTTTGAGAAAGTTTTTGACAACGTCAGATGGTCCTTCCTTAAACGTATCCTACACTGGCTAGGCTTCAGCGACAAATGGTGGGCATGGATCGAGCAATGTATTTGCAATGCTAAAGTAGCCATTCTAGTAAACGATGTCCCGACCCAATGGTTGAAACCTATGAAGGGGCTCCGGCAAGGGGACCCCCTATCCCCGTACCTATTCTTATTGGTCGCCGACTGTCTAGCCAGACTAACTGAAACTGCGAGGAGAAATAATCAGCTACAAGGCATCGGACCATCTGATGACTGCCAAACGGTGCTCTTGCAATACGCCGACGACACTATCTTCTTTTGTGAACCAAGGAAACGTTTTATGCACAACCTGCTGTTCCTCTGGAACATATTCGAATGGGCCTCTGGCCTCAGCATCAATAAGGAGAAATCGGAACTGTACTATTTGGGACCCAACCATCGTAAGGCCACTAGACTTGCGAACATTTTGGGATGCCAAGTGGGACGCCTACCGCTTCGCTATTTGGGCCTACCACTTCACAATAAGCAACTTCGCAAGGAAGACTGGGCTGTGGTCATCAATCGTGTTGAGGCGAGAATAGAAGGCTGGAAAGCCAAACTACTATCGCTAGGGGGAAGACTCACGCTCGTCAACTCGGTTCTCACCAACCTGCCACTATTCTACTTTTCCATCTTTAGGGCGCCAAAGTAGGTGATAAATCGATTAGAGGGCCTCAAAAGAGCCTTCTTCTGGAAGGGGTGCTCCAAAATCACTGGTGGTGCTTGTCTCGTCAACTGGAATACAGTATGCAAAAGTAAACGAGAAGGCGGACTTGGAATCTTAGAACTAAACTCTATGAATCTGGCAATCTTAACCAAATGGTGGTGGCGTTACTTTACCAACCCAGACCTCCTTTGGTGTAAATTGCTTAGATCCCTCTACTACGTCAGACGAAAGCCATTGCTGGAGGGCAGAGCCTTCGTTCCCTATTCGCAGTGGTGGAAAAGCGTGCTCTATTGTCGAGATATCTTCTCATGTGGAGTAACCTACGAGCTCGGAGACGGAAAAAATATCAGGATGTGGTCCGACATCTGGATTGGAGAAGCCCCTCTTCGTACCCTATTCCCGATTATCTTCTCGAACATCTGCAATAAGGAAGCCCGGATCTCCCAATGTTGGAACCAAAGCGGCTGGAGATGGCGCTTTATCTGTCGTGGCTTCACGACCGCTCGCTCTACTGAAAGTCGCAGACAGCTGTCGCTGCTTAAAGACTTGCTCCGAGACCTCCGACCATGCGCCAGTAAGGACTCGGTCAAATGGCGATGGACCTCCAATCAATTATTCACGGTTAAATCCCTTTACCAGACCATCACGGACGCTGGGTTGCGTGCCCCGACGAATCAGCATATCTGGAAGCTAAAAATCCCCGTTAAAATTAAAATCTTCATTTGGCTACTCCTTCGAAAAAGATTACCCACTGCCGACAGATTGCTCATCAGAGGCATGCATGTAGACCCGAACTGTGCCTTCTGCGCAGTCCTCACGGAAAGCTGTGACCACCTCTTCAACGATTGCGTTTATCTTCGATTTCTCCTCCTCAATACAGGAGGACTGGACGCAAACAACGCCAGCTCAGCCGACGCTAGAGGACTCTGGGCCGAAACTACAGAAATCGCCGTCGAATCGTCGAGAAAACATCGCCTGATTGTCCTGGCTGCGACCTGGTAGGTAATTTGGACGGACAGAAACAACTACGTCTTCAACGGAAAGTCGCCCAATGTTGCTCGATCTTTAGAACGTCTCAAACAACTGATCGACGACTGGACCACATTGCTCTGACGCCCCTCTTGTACCTCCACCCCCTGCTCCACTCCCCGTTGGGACTTTGATCTCCCTCCCTCTTTCTTTTGCTTTTAATTTAATTTTGTGTTTTGCCGACCTCTCGGAGGCCTAAGCTGCTTCCAACTTGTATGCCCAGTTCATTTTACCTAATGAATGAAGCAGGTAGCTTGCTACCTATTTCTCAAAAAAAAAAAAAAAAAAAAAAAAATTTTGTTCGTATAGTATTTCAAGTCATTGATGATGATAAACTTTTTTAACAAATTGGTGTGTAATTACTAAGAATAATTCTATCAGTTTTTCAGAGTGGACGCCATAATACTGTTGTATGTGTAAAACTAATTCATTAACTGCATTGCTAAGTATATACTCAGCTACCAAAGTTATTACTCTAGAAGAAGTGCAAACCACCAACTTGATTATACAACAAGCTTACATTTTTTGGAAAAAAGACATGATTAAATCACCTAAATCTTTGTCACTACAATCATTACTCCTCGTGACTTAATTAGTCCAAAAGAAGACATAGAAATCCCCTAAAAGAAAAAAAAGCTCTCCTTAAGAAAGGAACCATCATAGCAAAGAATACCTACCATGCATACATATTCAACCTATATAAAGCCTAAAAAAAAGCCAAAATTACTTGGCCATATCTACTTATGCGCCCCTAAGTGCAAAGTTCATGAGAAGAAGCTAGAAGCATCAAGATGGAAACTCGGGTGCAACTCGAGTCCGTCGAGCATAAAATCCATGTCCGCCATCGGCGAATTGGTCGTGGATGTGGCCGCGGAGATCACCTCAGTGAGGTCAGACTCCGACTTATGAAGCCTGAGCCCTCTTAAAGGCGGGGAGAAGTAGTTCGACTCGGAGGTGGCCGGGGAGGCGAAGGACGGAGAGAATCCACCGCCGACGGTGGCCGCCGGAAAGCAATCCTCCCAGGCGTGAGATGAGAAATAGATGTTGTTGTTGTTGTTGTTGTTGTTGCTGCTCTCAATAGTTGTGGAGGGAAATGCGAAGGGGACAAAATTCAACTGTTCGTGGGCCGACGACGGGCCGAAAGCGCCTTCGGTCTTAACGGCGAGGCCCGGTCGGAGAGGGTGGAGTGGGCCGACGTGGGCCGGGCCACGGTGGGTAATTTGCTCATGGTCCTTCGCACGTGCGGGGAGGGGGTGGGGCCTCTGTTGGCACGTGTGGACCCCGTGGTAGGTGACGTCGTAGACCGTTGGGTCCTCGTCCGTTCGTTGGACCTGTTTTGAGGCGGCGCAACCCTGCGTGTTTTTGTGGGTGCATCGGTAGTAGCCCCTGCAATTTATAAAAAAAAAAATTATTTGCGCTTTTTCAGTTTTAACTAGAAAATATTATATAAATAATATTATCTTTACAATTCAATAAATTTACATTAATAATATCAAAATAAACTATTTAAAGTAAATATATTTTTAACTATAGTCTATGAATCAGACTTAAAATATCTGACTTAAATTTTGACTTATCAAAATAAACTTCATGGTATCTGGTGGGGGTACCCATATACTATTTCTGACACAAGATAAATGCAACAAGGCCCTTTAAATTTTGTTGTCCCAGGGTTTATGGTACCCTGTAGCCTTGTGTGGGGTACCCTAGTACCACTTCTGACACAACATAAATACAAAAAAACCCTTTAACTTTGTTTTGTGAGGTGTATTATTATTATTATTATTTTTATATGAGTGTAGTGTAGGATATATATATATATATATATGTAAACTATAACTAACCTTGGATATTTGGCTCCTAGAATATCTTTTTGGCCATATTTCCTCCAGCTATATCCATCATCCAAAGGAGCTTCAAATCCACTCTCTGCGCCCACCTTTACTTGACTCCTCCATGTTGGCAGTGCCTTCCTATAATGTTTGAGGGAAAAAATAAATAAATAAATAAATAAACTCATAGGTAGAAACTCAAAACTTTACTTTGCTATTAAGAAAAACTTTTCAAACAAATTAAAAAGCTTCTCAAAAGGGTCCTAATGAAATAATAACTTTTGCAAACTCGATAAAAAAGACCGATAAATTTACGGTTCTCGATGTAAGAATACACTAATATTTTCGGCTTTTCTTCTTATTAATTTAGAAGGATTGATTCGTTACCTTTTCTTCAGGAATTCCCTTCGTTCGTGAAACTTAGACGCATGGTCGGAGCCCTCACTCCGGGGGCTGCCGCTAGCGGAGTGCGGCGGCGACACCCCCTCCGGCCCGCAGTTGGGGCAGCAGAAGCTCGACTTATTCGCCATGCAGATCGACTTCTCGGTGGCGAGAAGCGCTTTCGACACCATGGACTTGCTCAACTCAATCGGAAACGGCTGATCCAGTTGCGCCTCTAGCTGCATCATAAGCTCCTTAATTTGCGTTAGCTCCGCGATTAGAGGGGAAAAGGTGTTCTCCATTAATTACAGCAATTAGCGTGCTTAATACTTAGTTGGTATCAATTGGAGAAGCACATCTACTGAAGAAGCGCTCTTTTGTGCTCTTCTTTGGGAAAGCTATGTTACTACTAGGAATTAAGTTTGTGTTGGGTGGGGAGTAAGCAAATGGAGGGGCTTTTTTATAGGGGTGAGGTGGAGAGAAGCGCTTTTCCGAACAATTAATCTTTTGTGTAGAATCAAACTGAGGAGATTGACTAAGGAGTAAGGAAAATGACTCTACATTTTTCGCTTCTTCACACAATGATAACGAATCGCGAGAGAGCTTATCATTTAAGCAATTATTTTCTACGCTGGGCGCATCCGTACGTCTCTTGTGCCACACATGAAGCTTAGTTTGAAATTTACATTTTCTAATTATACACACACTCTCTAATTTTATACAAAGAGCGCGCCAAAAAAAAACAAAACAAAAACAAAAATAAAATCTCTAGTACGAAAATAGTCATCAAAAAATATAAATAGTGCTTAATTCTTCGATGACAATTTAAATCTTATGACATTGAAAGAATAAAACATTCGAAATATTTTTGAATTTACTCGAATCCTTCGAAGTATGAAATCATGCACGTTGATTCTACAATTCCAAACGAAATCTTAATATTTCATAGCTTTATAGATTAAAGTTTAATTTAACAAACATGATCTGCATGAATATTGTTCGCTATACAAGAAACATGTGTCCAAAATTCATGATCTAATTTTTTTCTTAAGAAAAAGACAAGAGCGTAGTTCATTTGAATGTCGAAATACATGTTTTAACGTGTCTATTAATTAATGGCATGGTTTATGAAATGTACGGATGAACCGGGCACAAGAGATAAATTTTTGTACGATTGTTTGACCAATTCTAACTCTCGGATTAATTATCGCTTTTTAAAAAAAATATTTGTTGTATACATGCCATTGGACACGAATTAGTGGTACGTGTTAAAGTTTGTGGTCAGAGTGGAAGATGCTCCGAAACTGACCAAGAAGACTCTTCAACTCTCCTTACGCGGTATAGAGAGAGAGAGAGAGAGAGAGAGAGAGAGAGAACAAGTTAACGCGCCTACGGAAGAAAAAGTTTTTTTAAAAAAATTTCTTTTTAACACTTACATAACATAGGATTGCATTTTAAGTTAGTTATATTTATTCTATGAAATAGTAAAAAATTTAATAACATAATAATAACTTCACATTAAAATAACATCTTAAAAATGGAAATAAATAATTGGATGTTATCAATATTCAAATTATTAATAACTTGTTGGTTGGGAATTCGAGCGCCGACCATGAGATTGATATGTATAAGTGCAATTTTGAGGGTTAGGTTTCTGAACTCATGTTATTATTCTAGGGTGATGAAGTGTGCATGCAAAATTTAAAGGAAAGATAGATTTTATTATTTTTTTTAGAAAAATATACATAACTTAATTACCTGAATTATAGATAATTTTGATTTGTCTATCTAATAGTTTAATATTTTGAATTTTGGTATCTAATCTTTCAATTTATTTGATTTGAGTCGGTCAACAGCACCTTAATTTTGAAATTTGAATGCATCGTTTTTCCTCACAGTTTTAGTTAGTATATTTTATGCAATTCTCACAACTGTAAAATTATTAAAATAAATAATTAGCTTAAATTTAAAGTCCAAATATCATTGATTGACTTAAATTAGATAAATTGAAAGGTGGATAGCAAACTTAAAATTTTTTAAAAAAACAAATAATCAAATCAAAATATTTTACGATTAAAATAAGTTTTCTAAGTTCTTATTTTATTATTATGTGGAATTTACTGCGATAAAAAAGAGTTTTTGAGAGAGAGAGAGAAAGAGAGAGAAATGGGTTGTGCACGAGAAAGAGCATCACACGTGAAGCACAACAATTAAATTAGTGTATTATATGTAAATGGGAGGAGATGGAGAATGTTTAAAATTGTGGCTGAAAATGAAATGTGGAAGCGCGTTTAGAAGAAAACGATGGGACAAGGTTTACTANAAAAAAAAAAAAAGACAATTAAATTAGTGTAGAAAATGTAAATGGGAGGAGATGGAGAATGTTTAAAATTGTGGCTGAAAATGAAATGTGGAAGCGCGTTTAGAAGAAAACGATGGGACAAGGTTTACTAATTTATCTTTTAATTAATTAATTAATGAGGACAAAGAGGGACACAAGTTTGGTCTCATTTAGACCGTACGTGGCCCTACTAGGCTCAATGGAAACTCGTTTTGTTAAAGAGAATCTCTACTTTTATATTCAAAAAAGTAGATTGTAAACTTAATTTGCATCTATCCAATCACGAATTTGAAAATTTTTAAAAATTTTAATATAGAAAATAATTCAAAAAGACTCGTATAATTAAAACAAATGATCCTTAATTGAATGAACGTATGTAAAATTTATGGTTATATTTTTGGGTGTG
The DNA here is from genome assembly GCF_001540865.1 of Ananas comosus. Lineage (NCBI taxonomy): Eukaryota > Viridiplantae > Streptophyta > Magnoliopsida > Poales > Bromeliaceae > Ananas > Ananas comosus. The sequence goes on along the minus strand of NC_033631.1, from coordinate 10,919,015 downwards.
TAAATGGACCGTTCTGAGTTGCCAATTAAGAAAGAACTAATCATATTTTTGTTTTTATTTTTTATTAGATATATTTTAAATTGTAGAATTGAAAGATTTTCTAATCCTATTTTATTTTGATTATCATATTAAGTTAAGTTCAGATTATTTTTAATCTTATTAAAATTATTGCTAATTTTCGTTGGATTTGTATTTCTAGTTATATTAGGATTTAGCCGCAATTATAAATATATTTTTTATTCTGTATTAGTGCGGTAGCCGGCAGATGAAATAGAATAGGAGTATATTTTGAGATTAGGAATTTGTAAAAAAGTCATATTTTATACACCATTTTGATTATAATAAAAGTCTCTGTTCCATCTTCATCTGTGGACGTAGGTCAGTGGTCAAATTATATAAATATTTATATATTTTATTTTTCTTCTCCCATTCAATTTTACTATTTTTATACTCGACGAACTAGATTCTTTCCGTTTTTGTCATAATATATTGGTATCAAAGCAATCCTGAAACAGAGGAAGCGGCGGGTTCATAACCTTTTCTTTTTTCTTTTTTTTTTTCATTACAAGTATGTTTGTATTAGATCTATTTGGAGTTCCTATTATGATTTATGATTTTGGCAGATTACCACTTCCAAGCTGTAAGTGCTAAGCAATTTGAGGCGAGTGAAAAACATGAATTTAAATTTTGGGAAAACTTTAAAAAAACCCTATGTGGTTTCGCACTTTTTTATTTTAATACCCTATGGTTTAAAATGTATCAAGTTAGTACCCTATAGTTTCTCACTTTATCATTTTAGTACTCTGTGGTTTAAAGTGTATCAAGTTAGTACTCTATGGTTTTATTTTTGTTTCAAGTTAGTACCCTGTGATTTTATTTTTGTATCAAGTTAGTACCATATGGTTTTTAAACCACAGGGTACTAAAGTGATAAAGTGCGAAACCACAGAATACTAACTTGATAAACTTTAAATCACAAGATACTAAAGTGAAAAAGTAAAAAATCACAGGTAATAACTTGATACACTTTAAATCATAGGATATATACTAAAGTGAGAAAAAGTGAAACCACAAGGAGAGTATTGGACGTTTTTCCTAAAATTTAAGTGCAAAGAATAAAACCTTCTTATACGCCTCTGATGTATTTATAAAAATCACTAGTGGGCCAAAATTATCAAACTATACATTAGCTCAAGAATAGGACATGTCACCTAGGACCAATAAAAATAATATAAAATTTTAATTGTCTTTGCCTATGTTAGTGCTTTCCCTTTCTCTAATTTGTTATTGATCCTTAGAAAACTATTCTCACATATAAAATTTTAACATAGCTTAAGTGATCAAAGTTTAAATGGTTCTTACTAGTGCTGTTGTTGTCACTGCTGCTGCTGCTGCTGCTGCTGTTATTGTTAAGCCACGTATTCAATATATTTTTCTATTTTTAAGAGACAGATAGCAAGCTATCCGTTTCTTTCTTTTTTGAAAAAAAAATAAATTCAATTAGTAGGGTAAAAAAAAAACTAAAATTTAAACTTAAAATTTCAAATACTAACTATCAAATTTTTAGTCAATTAACTATCCTTATTAAGTTCAGTTGATGATTCAGTATTACTTTTTAATCATTTTATTCTCAGAAAAGGACAATTAATAGAGCAACTTTTTGGAACAGTAGATACAAGGAACTTAGCTGTTTCATTTCACTTCCAATACTACCTGCCAAATAAAACACCTCACATCAATCGCCAATGACCAAATATAATTAAAATTTACATTTATTTTGATCAGCTATTCTGCCGAATATAATAAAATTTAAATTTTTTTCGGTCACGAATTTCGTTGGATGTATTGGATTATTGGTATTCTAGTTATTATTCGGAACCAAACAACATGTGGATTATTATCTAACATTAAACATATTATTTCAGAGTAAATTTTAATTTGTCTTTCTTAAGATATAGTACATTTTTTACTTTATTACTGTATAGTTTAAAAATGTTATACATTGTTACCATATAATTTTATTTTCGTTTAACCGTGAAGTTCTACTGGCTAAATAGGCGTAGTTAAATAATAGCTTTTACAAATTGCAAAATAGTAAGCTATATATTATAGAATAAAAAAGGTGAAAAATGTGCAAAATTTATTTAAACTATAAATCATTATGAATTGGCTATCCGACCTTTTAAAATTTTGATTTTACTATCTAATATTTTAATTTGTTTGATTTAAGTCAATCAGCAGTACTTTAACTTTAAAATTTAAATGCTTTATTTATCTTTACAGGTTTAATTAGTATATTTTATAAAAATTTTTTATTATAAATTTGTTAAAATAAGCAATTAGCTTAAAATTTGAAATCACGATGTCGTTGACTGTCTCAAATCAAACAAATTGAAAGATTGAATAGTAACATCAAAATTTTCAAAAGTCGTGCAGCCGAATCAAAATAGTTGATAGTTCAGATAAATGTTATATATTTTTAATAATAATAATAAAGCATTATGCTCTATCACGGTATCACCAGTGGTCTGCAAAAATATAATTTTATTATTCTGCTTAACGATAGATTCTGCTGTAAAATAAAATAATACTACAAAAAAATTAATGTAATTTTTGAAACTAGATTATAGTAAAGTAAATATAGCTAAATCACCCAAGAATAGGAATGCAAACTGGGCAGATCTGGGGGCGGGAGCCCTGCCCCACCTCCCGCCCCGACTAGCAAAAATCCCGCCCCGTCTGCCGCACAGAATTCATGACGTCCCGCCGGCGCCGCGAATTCGCCCCGCCAACTAATATTTTTTATAAAATTATAATATTATTAATATTTTTTAAAATATAAATTAATAATTTTTAATAATATTATATATATAATTTAACCATATCAATTATAAAAATCAAAAATATCAATCACAATTCAAAACAAAATTCAAAATTTTCAAATACATTAGAAATGAGAGTACTAACTTACTTGTATTTTGATCTTTTTTGTAAATACATAATTTTTTAAAAATATTTTTTAAAATATAAATAATTTTCGGGACTGATTCGGGGCGGATTTGAGGTATGTCAAAATTTCTCCCTTTTCCTGCCCTGAATCTGTCTCAAATCATAAAATTTACCCCAATTTTTGCCCCGAATGCGTTTATTTTTTACCATTTACTGCCCCCGTCGGGGCAAATCGGGATAGGAGCTCCACCAACCCGGATCCGTTTGCATCCCTACCCAAGAACAACTTGAGGCTTACCCCCATGGTATTTTACACACAGTTCCCTTGCTGCCTTCCGTCTCGCTTCTCGGAAACATGTTGGAGAGGCTTTTAAGGGGTACACATTACTTTCTACAAACGTGTGGAAAGGGCAAACGTACACTTTTTTATGTTTATTGTCATATTATTATAATTATTATAATTTATATATTAAAACACACTTACCTAAGTGCCCTTTGTTTTTGCAAAAATATAGCATATTGTTTATTTTGTTTATTTTTTTAAAAAAAATAATTTTAATTAAAAATATGAATAAACTAATCTTGGATATAAATCATAAGTCTTTTTGTTTGTTTACCTCCTGTGCTAGCTATAAATCTTTTCTTTTTAAAAAGATTTTTAAAACTAATTCGGGTTCGTTTTCTATCGACTTAGTTGGGTGGATACACCAACAACTAAAATTTGACATCGTAAATAAAATATTTATCTAAAAATTAAACATTCTAAGACACTGGATTGAAGTTGTTCTTTTTTGAATTATATATTTTATTATTTTCTTGTCTCCTTTTGTTCACCATTTTCAAACAATAATAAGTAGGCCTCGGAGCTTGAAAAAGTGGGGGATGGTATTTAACTAAATAAATAATAAATAAATTGGCACTTGACTTGGTGGTGTTTAAGGTTGTACATGCATTGCATGCGTTTTTCATCAAGGACTATGCTCCTTTTAAGGGCTCCAATCAAGTTGAATATTGTGTGCTTCTTTTTTTAAAAAAAATTATTACAAGACCGAGTCAGCATCTCCATCAAAAAGGACATGAACCATAAAGTAGAAAAGAGATAGAGAGAGAAAAGACGAAGAAGAGATAGAATGTCTGACCATTTCAAAGTATGGCTTTTCACTTGGTTTCCTACTTATCCGTTTAATAGTATTTGGACCAAATTATTTAGCATAAAATTCTCCTTTTTTTTTTGTACTTTTATTATTATTTTTCTAGGATTCAAGACGTGTATCTAATTAATGTTGGATTATGAGAAACCATGTTGCAGATCGATATCACCGTGAAAACGTCGGGACTTTAAAGTTAGTGTATGCCAAATTTCGAAACTTCAATGAGTTTCGGCATTCAGACTGAAGTTCCTCAGAAATTATTATTGTTGAGCTGCTGGAGGAGTACTGGTACTTTTTGTGAGTACCGGTACATGTCATATGCCGGAGCTTAATTATAAAGTTTTGTAAGGACAAAAGTTATATGGGCATCGTCTTTAAACTATCAGTTTGGAGACGATGTCAGCTGGAGGAGTACTGATACTTTTTTGTGAGTACCACCAGTACATGTCATATGCCAGAGCTTATGAAGTTCGGAAGGGCCAAATTTGTATTGGCTTCGTCTCTAAACTATCTGTTTGGGGACGATACCGATGGGCACCACGTGGCCCAGGCGTGCTCATCACATGGCCGAAAACGGGAAAAAAAAGGAAAAAAATTTTGCCGGCTGATTTTTTTTAAAGAGAGAGAGAGAGAGAAAAAAAAAAAAAAAAAAAAAAAAAAAAAAGGCGATGGAGAGGTATGGAGGGTGACGGGCCACGCGGCGCCCATCGGCATCGTCCCCAAACTGATGACGATGCCCATACAATATTTGCCCATTTCAAAACTCCTGTTTTAGTACTCGTACTAACATGACAAATAAGTTAAACTAGATTCGGGCCAAGCTTGATTTGATTTTATACTCTAACCCATCGTTTGGTTCGGAATTAAATAAAAATCTGTTATTTTAGGAATAGAGTTAAATTCAGGATTAATATGGGGTTAGAATAATTTTGTATTTAGTTGAGAATTGGGTTTAGTCCAGATATAAATAAAATAATATTTGGTTGGAGTAAGTGGAATAAGAAGCATAATGGATAAAATAGTGTTTTGTTTGGTTGGAGTAGTGAAGTAGGATGGGATAAAAAGAAAAAAAACTTTGCCAGCTGAATTTTTTAGAGAGAGAGAGAGAGAGAGAGAGAAGATGATGGAGAGCAATGGAGGGTGACAGGCCACGCGGCGCCCATCGGCATCGTCCCCAAACTGATGACGATGCCCATACAATATTTGCCCGTTTCAAAACTCCTGTTTTAGTACTCGTACTATAAGACACGGCGAATAAGTTAAACTGGATTCGGCCCAAGTTTGATTTGATTTTATACTCTAAGATTAAGGATGGTTTGGAATTTTTTAAAGAGGGCTTTAATAGGAGATCGACCGCTAAAAATAAAACGAAAATTCGGATGGACGGTGAAAATCATTTCCAAATAGAATTGAAATTTTACGATTTTAAATCCTTGTAATCCTTGTTATTTGATTTGGAGCTTCATTCTAAAAAAAATTCTAGCTAAGAAGAAAACATGAGAGAGAGCCTGGAGAGAGATTTTTTTCATCAAACGTATCAGTTATAAATCGAAACAACAGCACAGCTAATATTTATTGAAAAACAGAGCAATCACTGTTAAACTCACGGCATTTGGGCGCGCGCATAAAATTAGGTAAAACATTTTTCTAAAACACAAACGACGAGATCGACAATTCATGACGAATACCTGAACTCTCCTTCGCGCATCAAAATCTCCATAGCTATATCATTCCAAGTATCTATGGCCCCAGGCAAGCACCAATGCGTGCAATCATTCATAGTCTTGTCGCCCGGGTCGCGGTCGACCAACCAGTACAGTCCCATATGCGCGTCCGGCCTCAAAACCGAGAGCCGGAACGTGTCGACGAGCCGAATCCGGGCCCCGCTCCTCGCGGCGGCCCTGCGGAACTCCTCGACCTCCACACCCCGCATTAGATGATCCGTCGGGCGCCCGTCGTACTCTCCGGCTCTGTACGGCACGGTGCGGTTGCAGACCAGCATGCCGTCGCCGCCGAACTCATAGTGTTCCGTGTTCCACGTCCGGAAGAGAACGAGCGGCTTGTGGTCGGAGCTGAGCATGAAGCTGAAGGCCAACCGGAGGGCTTTTCGGTACGAGAAGTCGCCCCCGTATTCGGTCGCGTTCTGTCCTGCAGCAGCGCAGTTGTGGCACCCCACAATCGCATTGTTCTCCAGGAATGTGGCTGTTCTCCAGAACCACATTCCGCCGGAAATCACAATGTAGTCGTATTTATGGTAATTGTTAGTCCATTTCGCGTCGAGCGCGTCGAGGTGCAGCATGGTGTGATCCGTTGCTTCGTTTTCCGCCTTGAGCAGAAAAGGAGCGCATATATCTGTGACGGTGAAGTTGTAAGAAGGAAAGTACCAGATTGTAAATGCAAACGCTTCGCGATAAATTTCTACAGCTTCTTCCACCTGGAGATCAATGTATGCAAGAGAATTAGTAAACGCTCGCTGATCATGTGCAGAATGAAGATCAGATAAATCATGTTACCTGCCCAAACAAAAAAGATGACCTAAGCACGCATAAAGAGACATAGATTTCATATAAGAGAAGATGGATTTAGGGCCGTGCTCGGCCGCGCCCAGCCGGCCCATGGCATGACCTTGCCTGGCCCGGGCATGCTGGGCCGTGCTGGGCCCGGCAACGGCTCGATCCTGACTTACACGGCCCGGCCCACGGTCGCCCCTATCTATATGCTAATTAAGATTTTAGGTAATGGGGTAGAGTTCCAAAAAGCATAGGGAAAAACAATTTGATGGATCTGGAATTTTTATATTCCTAGGGAACGTGCATGTTCTGACAAAATAAATTTTCGCCTGCAATTTTGCTCACTCTCCGAGGAGTTCATTAGGCTTTTCTATTCAATATTTTCATATAATTTTAATAGACAAATTGGGCCACTAGTATTTTAAAAAAGTCTATTATTAGCTAGTAGAAAAGGCTAAGGCCCTGTTTGGATGCATAGTTAAAAAACTCCATGAAATTTTTATTCTATGGTTTTGGTCTAAATGAAATACGGAATCCTGTAACTACAAAAAAATTCCACAGCCTCATTTTTAAGCTGTTTGGATACATATCATACAATTCCACAGTATTTATAACAATTAAATTTCTAAAATTTTATAATTCAAAATTCAAAACTCAAAATTCAAAATTCAAAATTCAAAATTTAAAAATAAAATTTTAAAAATTAAACATAAAAATTCAAAATATAAAATTAAAATTTAAAATTTAAAATTTAAAAAGTAAATTAGATTTTATGTTTTAAATTTGAAATTTGAAATTTGGAATTTGAAATTTCAAATTTGAAATTTGAAACTTTAAAATTTAAAACTTAAAGTATACCATTTAAACTTTAAATTTTGAAATTTAAAAAATCTATAATTAAAATTTTAAATTTCAAATTTAATAATTTATAAATTTACATATTTATAAATTTAAAATTTTAAATTTAAGTTTAAATTTAAATTTTGAAGATTGAAAATTAAAAATTAAAAATAAAATTAAAATTTGAAATTTGAAATTTGAAATTTGAACTTTTTGAAATTTGAAATTTGAAAGTTGAAATTTGAATTTTGAAATTTGAATTTTGAAATTTGAATTTTGAATTTTGAACTTTTTGAAATTTGAAATTTGAAATTTGAAATTTGAAAGTTGAAAGTTGAAATTTGAAATTTGAAAATTAAAATTTAAAATTTGAACTTTTTGAAATTTAAAATTTGAAATTTGAAATTTTAAAATTAAAAATTGAAATTTGAAATTTGAAGTTTTTGAAATTTGAAATTTAAAATTTAAAATTTGAAGTTTTTGAAATTTGAAATTTGAAATTTAAAATTTAAAATTTAAAATCAAAATTAAATTTGAATTTTAAAATTTTAAAATTTGAAATCTAAAATTTTATGTTGAAATTTAAAATTTAAAAATTGATACATCTTTGGGAGCCCAAAATGGTGAAATTTTTTTCCTTTGGTTAAAGTGGATTGTAAGTTTACTCCATTTTTTGGAGTATAGTATAACTATACTCTAAAAATTACGTCATTTTTTTTTTCTTCCAAACGCTTTATAGGATTATTTTCCTACTAGCGTAGTATAGTTTAACTATGCTACATTTTTAGAGGTATCCAAACGGGCCCTAAGTAACTCTTGTGAAGCGTTGGGTCACAGTAAAAGGTTTCAAGGTTTGGACTAATTATTAGTTAAGCAGAAGAAAAAAAAAGGTACGAAACTACACAGAATTTGAGAAAAAAGTTTTAAAATTAAAGTGGAAGTAGAGACTCAGATTAAAATTAACAATGCGTACGTATCAACCTACCATACTAGAGTAAATAACAATTTATTCGGCCTAAGCAATCGGTTTTTAAATATTTAAGTTTAATTATTAATACTAATACTAATATGTACGTCAATCTCATATAAGACTCTGCATACTCTCCCCTATTACAAACTAGCACTATAAATTGTGCATGATGATGTGCATTAGCGTCCAAAAAGATGGGAAAAAAAAAGATGCATATATAAGTTTAGTTAGTATCATCTGATTTTTTTCTTAAATAATGCGAGCGAGGATGTAAATATAGTATAAAGTTTAAAGATTTAAGATAGGATATACGAGAAATTAATGCAGCACCTTAGAGAGAAGGCAAAGCAGTGACCCTCTTTGATTCTGAAGAAGCGAATCACCTATAAACGCCCAAGCTTTATTTCGCATTAAATCCAAGAATTTCCCTGCATCAAATTTGGGTAATTCACAACCAAATGGTTTCCACCTCCAGTAGAGGTAACCTGTATCGGGTCGCCCGTTTGTCAAACAATCTCGAGTAAATTCGATCAATTTGCAACTCGCATTCGTGTAAGCCGGCCCGAAAGGGTTCGGGAGCCATTCCCCGGCGAAGAGATCGCATTGCTCTGCATCACGTTTCATACGATTGCAGAACATGTTAAAAGAGAGATAAATAAAAATTTGCCTATCGGTCGTCTCTAAAGCAAGTGGCAAAGAGTTTGGTGGTTAATATCTGAGACCCAAATTCGAATCCTAGTTGATTCACATTTCCAGCTAAATTTATTTCTAAACAAAATAAACGAAACGGTAGCATACTACTTATCTCTCAAAAAAAAAAAAAAAAAAATTGCCTAATACCCCTTTTACAAAGCTATTACTTATTATTTGGCCGGAATAATTAACCTGTAATGTTTTTACCGGTGTATCAAATTTTATATAATTATTGTTTTAAAATATATAACGGTAATGATGCCAAATCAGGTCTAAGCTTCTTTTAAAGATTAATTTGCCTGCAAATAGTTCACCTTATTTTTACTCTATCATTTTATAGTTTTAAAAAATACACTTAATTATTTTATAATGTTTATTTCTATCTTTATCTAAAAAAATTTACTATAAAATAGTATAGCAAATTAATTCTTTTTTAATGTAGGTTCAACAATATTATATATAGGTTATAGAGATTTATAATGAATGTAAGGTAAGTGAAGTTGTAACTTCGTTAATTTGCATAGAGTATGACATTTAAAATTTTCACATTGAAGAATAAAAATGCAACAACATAAAATAAACTAAACCACATTAAGAAGAAAAATCGAATCGCCCTTTCTAAAAAAAANACATTTAAAATTTTCACATTGAAGAATAAAAATGCAACAACATAAAATAAACTAAACCACATTAAGAAGAAAAATCGAATCGCCCTTTCTAAAAAAAAAAAAAAAAAAAAAAAGAAGGAAAAAAAAAAACACAAATTAAACGAAGGTAAATAGGTAATGGCGCATGCACCTCTCTTCAACTTGTTCCCAGCTACGGATCTCACGATCTCGGCTTCGGAAGCGTCGGAGTGGGAGAAGGCGACGAGGAGCGCAGAGCCCAAAACCATGGCGAGGGCACAACCGAGCTTCGCATTCGCCCTGTTCATGGCTCCGTGCGTCCTCAAATGAGACGCGAGGAGGAGAAACTATATATGGGGCTATTTGCAAAGAAGAAGAAAGTAAGAATTGCACTTTTGTACTTGAAGAGTTAGTAGTTAGTACATCGGTCACTTTTCTTTTCTTTTCTTTTTCTTTTTTTTTTTTTTGGTTTATAGTAAATACTTGTACATCCAAAATTAGAGTTTAAATTTTACATTCTACTCATTCAAATTTTAATAATTTCACATTAATTTCAACAATTGTTTTATTAATATAAAAATCTTGAAAGAGATTTTTAAATCGTTAGATCGTAGGTAAAAGAGAGCGCACTAAATCTAGAGTGTAGAGATAGTTTTGTTTTTTTTTTTTTAAATAAATCTATTCAAAGAGAATAGTTAGGAAACCACATTGTAAAGCTATGCAGTTTGTGTTTAGTGCTTCCTCCGTAATTTATGTAGAAACAAATGGCAAACTGTTTGTTTCAACAAGTTGTCAGGAGTTACCGTACCATCTATAGAGCAAGTGGCAAAAAATTTGATGGTTGGTATTCGAGATTCAAGTTTGAATCATAGTTGATTCATTCTTCTAACTAAATTTATTTCTAAATGAAATAAACGAAGTGGATAACGTGCTACCTATCTCTCAAAAAAGAAGAAAAAAAAAATCTGAGGAGTTCATAATTAAATTCGGAGCAATACTTAAGAAAATGGTCTAAAAGAAGGGGAACTCTAATCTTTGTCATGATCATAACATCTAAAATGGGTACACGCATTTTTGTCTACTAAAAATGAAAATTATGTAAAATAATCAGCGCAGATACTTTCTATGTAAAAGATAAAACTTATGTTGCATGCTTTGCGTATGTTGATGTATCTACATCAATTATACTACACGAAATAGAATAAAAAAAAATTGGAAAAAAAAAGTAGAGAGAACTCCTAAAAACTTTTAAATCTTTTGCAAGCGGGCATATATGAAATTTTAATTTTGACGATTATATTTTTAAAATTTTATCACATAGTTTAATAAATCATTTTTTTTTAAGTCGGGGTAGCAATTCAGCTCGTTCGCGAGCCATTTCGTGCTCGATTCTAAATGAACACGAGATTGAATTATTTGTTTAGTAACATGAGCCGAATACGATCTGAAATTTTCAGCTCATTTAATAAACGAGTCGAGCACGAACTGGTATCAGCTCGTTCATGTTCGGCTCGATAACAACTAGATACATTTATTTTATATTTATATAATTTATATAATTTTATATTTATATATATAAGTAATTAAATACATAAAATATAAATTCTTATTATTTAAATTTTAGTCCAATCTAAATATAAAGCCCAACTTACTTATAAAAAACTTTATTTATATGTAAAGTTTCAAATTCCAATTTTCAAATCTTTATAATTTAAATTTAAGAGAGCAACATACGATCCATCAGGTACGTGCAATAACTACACCGAGAATATCATTAGTATAAGTTCGTATATATGGTGTAATTATTACAAAATACGTTACTAGAATGATCAAAATAATTATCACTGCATGTTTTATTATCAATAATAAAAATACCATTTTGGAATGAAAACAAAATAGTTTCTTTGTCACTCAATAATGTAACAAAAAGCTCTGGTGACAGCATAGCGGCCCTAGCCGATGAAAGCAATTTTGTACCAAACACAGCAATAAATTAATAAATACATAATTTATATATAGAAGCTTTTTTAAAAAATTAGAATTAATTGCATATAGTTTTTTATAAATATATTGAATAACAAATATATTTTTATAAAATTTAATTTTTTATTTTCCTTCCTGCAATGTGATATTCGTATTTGCCTCTCTGATTTCTTACCGTTAAAATACTATTTATTTTTTCACAGTAATTAAATAAAATGACATTTTTGTCCTTAAAAATATATCCCTCTAAATTAAAAGTCCTAATCGTTAGAATTATTCAGAAATATCCTCTCAAAAAAGTATTTTACCTAATAATATAAGAGATAAATGTTAGGATTTGGTTAGATTTGTAATTGAATCCTATTTGGATTAGAATTAATATTTAAATCTGTTTCAGATAAATTAAGATTTAAATATTAATTAGAGGATAAACCTAACTAGATTAGGATTAATATTTAAATCTATTAGAGATTAATTAAGATAGATTTAGATATTAATTGGAGTAGAAATCCTAAATATATTAGGATTGAGGTGCGTTTTAGTGGAGCCTTATAAATAGCTCTTTATGGGTTTGCTTTTGAGGGTGAGTACGGGAAAGAGAGAAAAGGCCTCTTGGGTGCCGTACCAGAGAGAGAAAAAAAGAGAGAAGGGTGGTGGTGGTATGGATTAGCCACACCCATATGGCATGACCAATATGGTCATGATTTTGGTTGCACCTAGTGCATGGGTGCAAGAGGACGTGTGCGGCTTTCGTAGCCGTGGGTCATTGGTATACCTTGTGCACGGATGCACAGGATGAAAGAGATGTCTTCTGGGAGTATAGAAGACGAGAGAAGGGTAGGAGAGATTCAGAGAGAGGGCTCGGGTTGTAGCTACTCTGTGCAGAAGAGGAGTCAGGTGTAATCTTCTCTTATTTAATGAATCTTATTTTACCTGCATATTTTTCTCTTTTATGATTGTATCGGCATCTGCTGAGGAGACGGGTTTATGGTAAAAACCCGATTCGACGCTTCCGTTGCGGAATCCCAACAATCGGTACCGAATCCACAGCAGTCGGTATCAGAGCGGGTTGCGGATTCACAAGATCCGGTACCGGGGCGAGTACTGGATTCCCAACAATAAAAATATCAATTTAACTGATTCACTAACCATGGTTACGTATTTTTCTCATAGTTAATTATTTTTTTCTAACGGGTCCTAACAGCAGGGATATATTTGAAAACGGCAAGATTTTTGTAGAGATAAAAATAAAAGTTGAACTTTGTAAGGATATATTTGCTATTCGATATATTTACACAGAATTGTATGCAACTAATCCAAAATTTTAATAGATATTTTTTTATTTTTATATTATCCTATAAATTGGTATGATCAAATTAATCCTAGTTAAAGATTACTCGATTACACAAGGGAGCAAGTCTGTATTGCAGTTTTTACTGTATGTAGATTCAAAAACGATGTTTCATTTGGTGCACTTAGAGATGTACTGTAAGCCTTGCCGGGACACGGCCCACATTTACCCGGCCCAAAACGGGCCGAAGGCCAGTCCGGCACAGCCCGGTCCCAAAGTCGGGTCGTGCCGTGCCGTGCCGTGCCGAGCCAAAGTTTTTAGACCCCAGCCGAGCACGGCACTTCGGCCCGGATTGTACGGGCCGGGCCGGGCTTCGAGCCAGCCTTTTTTTATTTTATTAATTTTATTTAAAAATATTTAAAATTTTTAAAAAATAAAAATAAAAATATTATTTTTTTAAAAAAAATAATATATAAGTAAAATAATTTAAAATTTTGAAATACATTTATAAAAATATTAAAATTTTAAATTATTTTAAAATTTTAAATTTTGTGGACCATAATACCCTCCCAACGGTCAAATTTTTGACAGTTGGGAAGGACATTTTAGTTCAATAGGCCGATCTCCCAAGGGGGCTTTGGGAGTTGGGTTGTTTGCCTGCGTCCAGCTCGGGAGGCACTTCCCACACGGGCCTGGCTGTGCCGTGCCAGGCCGGGCCGTGGCATCCCCTCAGGCTCAGCACGGCCTAGGCCCATGTCGTGCCGGGCCACCGCACCGTGAGACCAAGGCGCAGCACAACCCGATTTAACTGGCCGGCCCAGTCCGACACGAATGCTACAGTGCTCGTGTCATGCCTGGCTCGGTCCGCTCTAGTGCGGAGCGGGGCAGCCTGCGAGCCGCCCGGCCCGTTTGACACCCCTACTTCTATGCCTATTTCTCTATGAATCATGCTGCCAAGGATTAGTTACATTTCTAATTACCAAAATTCACAATCTAGTTAGTGATTTTTTTAATATTTGCGCAACTTAAACTTCTTATAGAGAGGGCATTGCATTTTTTTAAGAGTAAACTTTAAATATTATTCCTATAATTTCACATTTTTCCACTTGAGTATCCTGTGGTCTAAAATGTATCAAGTTAGTGTCATGTGATTTTATTTTTCACTTTTCGTTAGCCCCTTCGTTAATATTTCGTTAAATTATATACAAAAAGTTTTATATATCCCATTTAGGTTTATCCAATATTCACTTTAATACACTTTAGTTTTAACTTTACTAAAAAAATTAATAAAACGAATAATAAAAAGAGAGATAAAATCATTGGGTACTAAATTAATACACTTTAAATAATAAAGCACCAAAGTGAGAAAGTGCAAAATTACAAGGATGGTATTTAAAATTTTTTTCTTTTTCAATATTATGGAGAAGCCAAAAAATGTCATTATCTCATGCTTGAATTGATCTATCTCTTTTACACCGAATCCACTCTAATGCCACTTGAATCGAGAGCTAGCTTGTTCTCCGTGGTTGGGAAGGTCATAATAGCAAAAGCCACTAGAATTGATAAGTCAAGTGAAATCCAATCCATAAATCAGTAATTCCTCACGTCCAGGATTGCGTCATTGATTATTAGGATGTAATATGGTTCCTAATTAAGGATGAATCAGAATTGCTTCCTGGATCATTAGGATGTGATATGGTTTTGAAGGATGAATCAGATATGGACGAGACCATTAGGATACCAAAAGTCGAAAGTCGGAGAGTTAACTGAAAGAAAAAATTTTATTTTACACTTAATTTATTTAACATTACTTGTAAAATATATAACCATTTATTTTAAACTTTAATATATATATATATATATATATATATATATATATATATATATATATATATATATNTATATATATATATATATATATATATATATATATAATAACTTTAATTATATTTACAAAAAATACAAAATATAAAAGGAAAATCTACTGGGCCAAGATAAGTCGGCCCATTAGGCACGGCTCAGATGGGTCGTGCCATGCGGGGGTCGTAGATCTGCAAGACTCGGCACGGGACAGTACAGACCGCACATTAGGGCATGAGCAATGTCGTGTCGGGCCATAGGCTTGTTAGGAGCTGAGCCGGGCCGGACCGGACAGGACCGAACTGGACTGGTGGCAACTCGGTTTGTTTTACACTCCAAGCACGCGTTTGATTCAGGGTTAAGGAGTGGAATAACCCCTTAACCCCGAAGTTATTTCCAAACACCTAATTTGGAGGGTGGGGTTAACTAACCTCATCCCAAATGGGCTATTCCGGAATAGCCCATTTGGGTGGGATTAGCTAACCCCACCCCACCCCACTACTCCAACCAAATAAAATACTATTTTATCCATTATCCTTTTTATCCCACCTATTCCAACCAAACACTATTTTATCTTTACCTGGACTAAACCAAATTCTCAACCAAACACAAAATTACTCTAACCTTATCTTAATCCTGAATTTAACTCTATTCCTAAAATAATAAATTTTTACTTAACCCCGAATCAAACAGTGGCCTAAGGAATAAGGATCAACCCTTGTACAATCTCATCTCTCACCGTGGTCTATTTACCTGTTGCGTACAGAGTACTACTCCACTTCTAATACTTGGTTCGATTTGATTCTTTGTCTATTTCATAGATTCCTTTGTGAATGTTACAGGTTGTACTTTAGATCCTCTTTATTGCTCCCACATTAATTATATCACTCTTTTGCCGCATTTCTCTTTCTGAAAAAAAAAAAAAAATCCGGGGTGTAAATGATATTAAGCTACTCGTGATTTTCTTATCCTCTCCCATGGGCTGTGGACGACACTTAAGAAAATATTTCAAAAATTTTGAATTATTGATGAATCTATCAAAATTTAGAAAATTGTGTTATTAACCTTCTGAAAGTAGAATATTTTTTAAACAAACTATACTTAATATTAAAAAGAGTGTAAACAGATGATTACGCCGGGTGTATATATAAATAACCCAATCTTATATTCTCAGGCCCCACATGTCAGCCTCACAAAAAGCCATAAAGAAAGCGTCGCGCGGAGAACACACAATTTTATCATCCACCTGTAAGTGTAACGGGCCCCACACGTGGATCCCAGAAATATCGGTCGACGAATCAGAGTCATCCACGTGCCAACAACGCCATCCACGGGTTACCTTTTCTCCCCCTAAAATATAAATATAATATATATCTCTCCCCCCACCCGCCTCTCTCTTCCCCGCGATGCCCACGTCGTGTAAATCCTCGGCCGTTCGATCCATCCTTTTAAAAGCACATCTCAACCGTCCGATCCCATTGGGGCCCCACGACGAGCTTGTGGTAGCCATTTACCACCCGCTTACGATCTTCCACAGTTCCACAGTTCCACCCCCTCTACTGTTACACGAGCTCTCAACGTCGGAACCCGCGGCGGCCACGCGATCCCCACCGTCCACCGCAATCCCCTCTGCTCCCAGATTCGCGCGCGCGCGCAGGGGCATGGGAGCGGCCGCCGCGGCTCCCCCGGCACCGCTCGGCGCCGCAGCCTCCTCCTCCCGCCGCTCANCCGCCGCTGCGGCGGCCGCTCATCTTCTTCCTGGCCCTCGGCTCGAACCGGCCCACCAGGTGTTCGACGCTGGTTTCCCCGGCCCCGACCAGAGCAAACGCCCCCCCCCGCGCCGCTCCTGCTCCTGCTCCTCCCTGCGCCCCGGAGTTGGACTACGACGAGTTGGCCGCGGCGCTCGAGAACATCTACAAGCTGAGCCCCGGCGAGGTCTCCGACGAGGAGCGCTTAGGCGGGGGCGACGGGGACGCGGGCGTAGTGAGGAGTAGGCGGAGGAGGGCGAAAAGGTTGAGCCTTGAGAAGAGGGTGGCGCTGAGGAGGGGGAAGGGGGAGGGTGAAAGGAGGGAGCACGGTGGGGATGTGGAGGAGCTGGTGAGGGACAACTCGGCGTCGATGGATTTGGCGTGCTTGGACTGGAGGAGGATGAGGATACCGCCGGTGCTCGGTTCGGCGGAGCATTCGAGGCTGTTCGAGCTGATGCAGCCGATGAAGGTGAGCCTCCTCGTTCTTATTTTTTATCTTCCTCCTTTGCTTTTTGGTTGAGAATTGTACGAGACGAAGCACGAACAGTGTTAACATCTCTGCTTACGTGTTCGCATTGATAGGGGAGGCAAAGGATATGAATATAATCGATTAGATGATGAATGTCGTCGGGAACAAATGGTGCTAAGTACTACTGGTTCTGATATCATGTTACGCAAAATGAACAATAATAGCTTTAATACATCTACTAGGCTTCAGAATTGTGTTGGTGAAAACTAAAACCAAAATGGTTGCTTTTTGTTGATGATGAGATCACCCTTAAGTAGTTTATAGCTTCATTTGACAATCTCGCAATCTGAAAAACTACTTTGAACTGCTTATTTGCAAATTATTTACTGTTTGATCTTTTCTTTTACCGTTAAAACATAGGTGATTTACGAGATGAAGGAGAGCTTGCACAAAGATCTGCTCAGGGAGCCGACTGACAGTGAAATGGCAGCGGCAATGAACATGAGGGTTTCGCGGTTGAGACAACATGTAGAGGTTGGTCGGGCCGCAAGAAACAAGCTAATAAAGGTATCTGTAACTAGTTCATTTCTAACTATCAATTTTCAAGTTATACGCATTTATTTTGCTGTTTAAATTATTACATACATAGTTCAATATAACTTTTTTAGCTAGAACAATGTGTAATTTTAGTTTAAAGCTTTTTGATAGTTTACATTTCTATTGTTGCTCATTAATGTGCTTTGAATATACATACGCCAAAGTTAATTTTCTCAGCATGATGCTTCCTTTTATTTTTCAAATTAAGTTAATCTATTTAATTGCCACGAGTTGAAGACCGATTATGTTCTATCGGACCTTTTGCAGCATAATCTTCGGTTAGTGTTGTTTGTCATCAACAAATACTTTCCAGAGATCGCAAGTGGCCAGAAGTTCCAAGACCTCTGCCAAGCCGGTGTAAAGGGTCTGATAACAGCCATCGATCGATTTGAACAGAAGCGCGGCTTCCGTCTATCCACATATGGCCTCTTCTGGATCCGTCATTCCATAATACGGTCGATGACGCTCTCAAGCTTCACCAAGGTTCCCTTTGGAATCGAGTCGGTATGAGCTTCCTTCTTACTTTCTAAGAATAAACACAGAAAATTTCAAGATTCTTCATCTCTTAGAAAAAAAGAAAAGAAAAGAGATTCTACGATTCTTATAGGCAACTTCTGTGTTTGAGTATTTGGGTTTTCAATCTATGCTGCATACTAAGGATAGCCTATTAGAGCTGATTGGAGTTGTGTGTAATAATTTCACTGTCGGCGTTGTGATTGATGTATTAGTGTAATATATGGAAATCATTAGTTAGATGAGTGTCAGGGACAAACTACGTAAATTGGAGAAAAAAATTATCTTGGCTTTTCTATTTAACATTAAAAGATAAGTTTGCCATTTTTGGGGTTTTTCCTGCTGCTTTCCCCCTTTTCATCATAAAATTTTGTGATCAACTAGTTATCATCATCCTCAAGGTTATTTTAGTTGCTGCAATCTATTATTTTGTAGGTCCTCTTTACTTTCATCTGATGTTTATGATTTCCTTCTTGATTCTCTGTATTTGAACTAATTCTGGTTAAGAAACTTGTTTTTTTTGGGGCAAGAATTTGATCTTCGTCCCTTTTGTTTTCAGAAAAAAAAAAATGCATTAAATTGCTGAGATTCTTGAATAATTGTGTAATTCAGAATGTTAAGAACCTGAGCCTGGTTTAATAATCACTCTTAACTGGACATTGCAGATTAGGCAAGAGATCCAGAAGGCCAAACTAAAGTTGTCATTTGAACTTGAGAGGTCACCAACAGAGGAAGAAATAATTGGGAGAGTAGGAGTATCACCAGAGAGATACAATGATATCATCAAGGCCTCAAAACCAGTCATATCCCTCAACTCCAGGCATGCTGTGACACAAGAAGAGTTCATCAAGGGGATAACCGATATTGATGGTATCAGTGGCGATAAACGTCGACATGCAGCACTTCTTCGACTTGCTCTTGATGATGTGGTAAATGTCAAGATAAACAAATTGCTGAAACATTGTTCTTCTCAAGAAATAGTTCAAATAGGATCTAGCAGAATTTTCATTATATGGTTCATTTGATTTGCTTGCGAATTTGAGTAATTTGATATTGATGCTTGCAAGTTCTCTCACTGAGTGATGTTTTTCTGCAGCTAGATTCACTTAAACCTAAAGAAAGTCTGGTTATAAGACAAAGATATGGACTCGACGGCAAAGGCAACAGAACTTTGGGAGAGATTGCAGGGAACCTCAATATTTCGAGAGAGATGGTCCGTAAGCATGAACTAAAAGCACTTATGAAGCTCAAACATCCCGTTCGGGTCGACTACCTCCGTAGATATGTTTGATTTTTAGACACATTGTATTTGTGCCTCTCTTTAATTTCCAATTATTGTAGCTTTTTGTTCTGTATATCATTTTACAGGATATCATAGTCGCAAATGATCACATGCAAATTTTACTCTGAAATTGAGTAAATTTGTAGACCTCATGTGTAACTTTGTTTGTACTATAGTTTATAAAGCTGATGAATCTGTGAATTAGAAAATATTCATCGGCATTTAATAAGTATTCAGTTCATATACGAGCTTGAACTATGTTCATATTGTCTACATATGGTGTCATCTGAAATGTTAGTTTGCAGCATTCATACCTAAAGAAAAATTCACTGGAATTTGATGCAGTAAGAATGAAATTCGGCCCACAGTGGATCAAACAGCAGGAGATAAAGCACTTTTTTTTAAAAAGAAATCCTTCATCTAACATGATTCATAAAATGAAGAAAACCTTTTTTGACATTATTGAGTGTAGTTATCTTTGTAAAGAAACTATCAGATGATTGATGAAGTTAACTCATTTTCTAAGGTTCACGCAGAAAGAGAATTAAGGATTGATCACCTATTTTCTCAAGCACAGTATAGTATCTGATCCACAAAACAAAATACCATCTGCGGTGTGAAAAACAAAAAATTAATGAACACAAAGCTTAACATACCCTAAAGCAATATGAGGTGAGAATATAGAATATCAAACATGGCAGTACTGTCTAAATATCTGAAAAGTTATGCAAGAGAAAAAAGCTACATAAAAGCCCTTAAAAGGAAGAACCACAATAGTATATGTAAAAGACAACAAAAAAAGTCCATAATTTGTTTGCACTGTGAAAAGAATACAACTCCTACCCACAAGCAAAGATACAGGTTCCTGACATGTCAAAAGTTCTCAATTTGTTCAATTTCTTGTCTCGTTTCAATATTTCAGCGACAGTTTAGTCTTGCATGCACCTACGATTGAAGCATTATGCGAAAGAACAAACTCAGCATTGTCCCTTTTCTACTCTGCAGCAAAGGCTTCGATCAGTCAACACAACTAAATTTTTCACCACCTGTCCCTCAGCCTACCGTCCGGAAACATGGGAACAAGCACTTTGTCATCAGTAGGTTTCGAGACACTACTCCTATGCGGTTTGCTTTCTTGAAAACTTATGCTCTCACCATCATGAAAATGTGGTGGAGATTCTTCCTTTTCATCATCATCGCTCCAATCACCTCCTTCATCATAATCCTCATCAACATTCTCTAATTCGCTTCCCAAGACATTCAGCAACGAATCATCGATATCTGACCATTCCTCATCATCATCATGCTCGCCATCATCTTCTTCATCTTCTTCACCATCTCGTCCTTCCAGTGCCTCGCCGTCTTTATCCTTTTCATCACTCTTTCCCGCCCCCCTTCCGCGAAATCGCGGGACAGCGACAAGCGCACGCAGCTTCTCCTTCAACAGCAACAACTTATCCTTCTCAATGAGCTGAGAGTCCTTGTAAGCCTCGCGTAGAAACACCGAATCCCTGTCGCCTTTCAAAGACACGTAGAACATGTCAGGGTGCCTAATCAGCATTCCTCGCACCTGCTGCGAGAACCGAAACTCTTCCCTAAAATGCGTGAGGTGATCAACAAGCGTCTTCTTCTCAAGAGTAAGGCTAAGTATCTCGTGAACGACCCCGCAAGCATGTTTTTCCTTCTGAGGGGTACCTGACCTCAACTCGGAGAAGTCCGAGTACGGGGATATGTACGGCATTTCCTTGAATTGCAAAATCCTCCTCATTTCTCCCTTGGAGACATTTAGACCTCTAGGAAGCTTCACTCTATTGAATCTAGGAGGCCTATCTATGATCAAATCTCTCTCCTCAATCTCTCTAATCCTATTCTCCTCCGCCGCCACCTCAGCAGCCGAGATTGCTAGCTCAGGATCCCAGTGAGTTAACTCCAACGCCGGGCCACGATCGGTCGAAACCACCTTGAAGTATTGAGGGTATCTTTCGCATATAGTGTTCCTAAACTCGGGAGGGAGACCGAGATCCGTCTTCAAATGGGCAATCTTTTCGATGAGAATTCGCTTATCCAAGGACATCATCAGCAACTTCCTCAGCTTCACGACCAGCAACTGTTCCATCTCATTCTTCGCCCGCAATTCCTCGAGATAAATCCGCTCCGCCTCGGGCGTAAGCCTAAACTTCAGCGAGTAGACGCCCTCCTCCACTATATCGAAAACGGCCGGAAACCGCTTCAGTAAAGCGATGAATCGGCGCTTCCGCGTGAGCCCGAGGTCTCTTCTATACCTTCCCAACTCCCTCAAACTCATAATCCTATCAGGTTGGTTCACAAGTATGTTCCTAATCTTCAACACCAGCTTCAGTTTCTTATCCCTTTGTATGACATTATCAAAAGGGGCCTCCTTTCTCCTCTTCACAACAGCTGATACTGGGTGTAAGGGCAAATGCGTTTTCTTCTTCTGCAGGAGGAGCAGTGGCTTCTTCCCATGGAAAGGAAGGGTTTTTCCCCAAAAAGATGACTTTTTGGGGGCTGTAAGGGAAAGTGAAAGATGGGTTTTTGAGGATAAGGTTGGGTTGTGGAGATTGATGGAAGAGGAATTTGGGTAAGAGAGGAAAAGGGGGAAAGGGGTTGGAGATGGTGTTCTTGGGAGAGAGAGGAGTTTTGGATCCATAAAAATGGTTTAATTGGAGGAAAAAATTGGTGGTATTAAGAAAAAATTTTAGTTGATTAAAAGGGGAAAAAAATATATATAAATTTGATTAGAGAAGGGGAGAGGAGCATACCATGAAGTGAAGTGAAGGTGTTTGAACTTTGAAGAAGAGGAGATTGGGGTTGAGCACCCTTTTGTGTTCTCGGCACGAGGAATGGAGGGTTTGGGGAAACAAAAACCCCTGTGGATATTTTCAGAGGATTTTGCATATTAGTGCCCCGAGAAATATTATTTGCGTATGTACCCTCCACTAAGCGAGATTGTGCGCATTAGTGTAATTTGAAATGAAGGGACGTGTTTTGGAAATCGACCTAGTATTTTTTGTAAAAAAAAAGAAAATACTTTCTATACTTCCTCCATCCTAGCAAGTAATTTTTAGCAAAAATTTTAAAAAATTAATATGATAAGTAAAGTATTAACAGTTTTGGATAAAAATGGATGAAAGATGTACATCTCGCTTTAGATTCTATATGTAGTATTGCTCTTGTAAAAAAAAAAAAAATTTCCTATTCAGAAAACATTTACATATTTTGCGCAGATTAAAAGGTATACGGGCCCTTAAATGATGTATTTAGGCTCTCAATACAGATAAAGAACAATTACAATCAAATTTAATATAATAATATATTAAATTGAAGCGACGGAAAAAAAAAAGCATATGCTTTACAGTCGAAAATATAAATAAATGTATAAATTATTGACAAATCCATTAATACATTTTATGACAAATCAAGTAAATAAGTCACAACCTCTACTGTTTAGAGAAATTGATAAGCATGCTATATATATCGGGCACGAGGTTTCCGTTTTGTATCCCACTTCATCATCAGAAATAGGATGCGTTAGTGTGGTCCACAGAGACAATCTAAAAGAAAAGGAAATAAGAAGAACAGGATTGGCAAGTACATATTCTCAAATTTCCATTCATGATACTAAAGAACCTACAATCAAACACTCCAAAATAGGAGACCACCATGAATCATTATGGGCTAGTAAGTAGCAAATAGCTGAGTATTAAGGTGTCTTTCGCAGAAAGAAGAAAAAAATCCAACCTAATAGCCAAGAGTAAATACAAATTTTGAAAAGCTATTTGCTGCACAATTTACACAACTTAATTAGGACTATTTGGTAATAAATAGAAGACATATCAACAGTCAAAACAAAATGAGACTCATGATTAAGTTACAGTTTCTGCGAACAAAACGCCCTAATGGAAAGGTGAGAAACTTAGAGAAGATCAAAGAAGTAATCCAAGCCCTGCCCGATTTCCCAAATCGAGAGACCTGCCCCCCACGCTCGCGCTTCGTCCAACCGCAAGGAAATAGACATCAATGATGGATAAAACACGGCATGCTTCACATTGTTAAGTGAGTATACGAAGAAGTGCTCTGAACTTTTCTCCTCCCACTGCAGCTTTGGTTTGTGCTTCTCCAGCAAGGAGATGTAGTCCCTCCCAGTGATAGCTCCTCCACCTGAAACCATTCAGAGATTCATAATGATAAATTCACTGAAGCAAGTAAAGGTTTTCTTTTCATGTATTTATAAGGCGATTGATTTCTTCCCTGTAGGAACATCAATTAAACATGCTCTGAATAGGCTTCCAAGTTTTTATCGTTGTGACAGTCGGTCACGAAATGAGTAATTATAGATACAAGCAGTATTGCGTGCCACAGAATAGTGAAGGAACCAACAATAGTCAAATCATCTAATGTAGAATGCATTATTTACTTGCATTCAAGTCAAACATGCCGGATAAAAGATTAACAGTAGTAAATCGATCAATCCAAATTTTTGTGCCACTCTATTAAGGAAATTTCCGTGCCTGGGATTTGTCTTTTACGTTTCTAGAGCGGAAAATTCATAGAAAAGAAGGAAAAAGAGAGTAAAAGGTTTTCTGGTCAAAATTAATCTTGTTGAATGTCATGTGATTGTCCTTTTCTCACTGCAACACGTCTCTGAAGGAACAACTATTACATTTTCAAAATCTATTCTCAGGCCAAAATAGCAAACGTTTACCTCCAGAGAGAACGAAGTCATTGCCATAGAAGTTGATACCAAGGAATATCTTGGGAGCATGTTCAGAGTCAGCACCACCAAGAAGCATTTCGAGAGAAGCGCGTATCCACTTCAAAGGAGCATTTGGACCAGGATTTTGTGGCCCTGAGAAGTCATAGGTCATAAGAGAAAAGCCGTCCACAGCAGTACCTAGCTGCTGAAGATCTTGTGGACCAAAATCATGATAACTGAGCTTCTCTGAATGTGAGGGTGGGATGACATAGATCAATTCTAACTGATGGTTGAGATTTGACTTCGAGTTGACTGAATGAAGAGCCTCCCCTAACTGATTAATGAATTGTAGCCCCTATGTTTCACCAGAACAAGAGGAAATTAGTTTAATGATTTGTGCAAGATGAAAGGATGAGAAAAATATATTACGGAGCACAGGCAGTTATACTAGCTTATTCATCTACATATATAAATGAGATAAGAGAGATAAAATTATCTACCTAAAGTTGGAGAAGTGATAAAATGAAGATGCTAAGCAATTAGGCATGTTACATCGAGCAAAATTCTCTTTATGAAACATAAGAATAGTGCTGGTAACTTGCAGTTGACACTTAATGGATAAATAGACAAGTAGATAACAAAACTTCGACAACTTTAACATACTACTGGTGAGGCTGTGAAAGAATCTTAATAATATAGCATGTTAACAGCAGAGAAACATTTTAACGTGAATGGAATTTAGAAGTGTATTCAAATGCACACATGATACTATGCATTCCAAATTGATGTATACGATCCCAAATCAATGGGTTTCTAGATACTTGCAACGTCTGTGAAACATACAACTATTATCGGCTAAGAGAATGAGCTGCATATCAGCTGGAAGTACTCAACTTATTCAGGCATAACAATGTCCACTCTTTATCGATACATCATATTAAAGGAAATAAAAAGCCACCAGATAACCATACCATAGTCTATGCAAATTTAACATTTCAAATCGTAACTAGCTACTTAAACATTAGTGAATAATGAAAATACCAAATTCCGCAACTCTGGGTCGTTCAGAACACCGTAGACTGCCCACCTTGACCAGGATTCCAGCACAATACCATCATATCCCATTTCCCTATGAATTCACAAGAAGATGTTAAGTTAAAATGTAACATCAATACTTGGTAAAAAATTATTTAAAAAAAGGACTTACTTGCATTCATCTACAATTAAATTGATCGCCTTACTCCACCGTTTCTTCTTCAAGAGTATCTCCACAGGAAATGCTTCTAGGACAACTCTAGGGACCACCTACTAGACATATATTAAGTTTGCCACAACATAAATCTAGTTTGCTTGGTTATTACTACTACCATCAAATTACAAATACAAGAACAAACAGTCATTGATTTCTAGACGATATATTTATCAACAGATTGCAAAAATATGCATTCAATCACAGAATCACTATCTCCGTGTTGTTTTTCCAAAATTAAGTGCCAACGTACTTACGTACTGCATAAAGACACTCGAAACATCATTAAATTAACAATAATGTATTCAAAGAAACGACTTAACAAGTTCCAGTAACAATCGGAATGGATGATAATGATATACCAGAGAATTCCCGTTCTTGCGAAGTTCTGATATCCATCCTACGTCAGCATTATGTCGTCCCTCGAGAACTAGGTTCTTCCCTTCGCTAAGCAGAAGCAGCAGAAGCAGCAGCAGCAGGTTATTAGACTGAAAGAATACACGACACACACAGTAGGACGAAATAACAACAGTTGGTTATTCAATAAGAAATGTTCTTCATACCTTTTCAGATCATACCACACAGGCGACAGATGCGTGAACTTTGAAGTAAATAGCTTCGCCATTTCATAGCCTTTGGAATTCCTGCATTACATACTTTTTATACATTAATACATCCAGAAATAACACCAAATACAAGCAAACCATATAAAAAAATAAAAAAATAAAAAATAAAAAAAAATAAATTGAGAGATTGCAAAAGAAACTCAGGTGATAACTGCATAATCATCATGAATATATATATGATTATCATTTACCTCCTTACTCCGAACATTCAAATGCAACTAACAAATCTGACACAATATCAAAATACACAAGACAATTCAACTAATTTATCCTCTAAATAACCATGAGTAAAGCAAATCCTGTCACCTACCATATAAAAGTCGTTACAGTGAAACAAACAGCTTTAAGCTGCAATTAGAAGCAAAAAGCTCCAAAATGAAGCCCATTTTAGATTCTCTAAAAAGCGAGAAACTTAACCTCTATCTAATCCCGTTGCTAGGAATTGTAAAATTGGGGAAAATACATAGAATAATTACACAAAAATACTCAAAAAATCGCGATACGAAGAACACACCAGGGAGTAACGTAGGCCAAGACGGGATTCGGGAAGTGGCGGCGAGATCGGTTCTCCGAAACCCTAGCATTCTCCTGTATAAATTAAGCACATGTCGCGAATTCTAAAGGAGATATGTATCGATCACAGTGAGGAAGAGAAAGAGAATAGAGAAGGATGGAACGTACGGCGAGGATTTCTCGGAACGCAACATCGGCTTTGACGAGGCCCCTCTCGTAGACCGAAAGTGCGGGTGCACCGGCGTTCGGCGAGCCGCGATTGGAGCGGTGCACGGCGAGCAGCGATACGAAGACCAGGAGCAGGAGGAGGAGGAAGAAGAAGAAGACGAGGAGGAGGCGCGGTTTTGATGCGGCGGGGGGTGGGGTCTGAGCCGGCCGGTTCGGGCTGGCCGGTTCGGATGGACCGGGCGGGTTGCGGCGGTCGCGCCGCCGCGTCGGCATTTGGATACTGGCTCGAAGGACGGGGGAGCGCCGATCGAGGTGAAAGCCGTAGACGCTGATTCGAGTTCGGTGTGTTGGTGTTGACTACAGTATGGGTCGGGTCGGATGAACCCGGATCCGAATTATTATAATATTAAAGAGAGATTTTTATACTAAAATATTACTAAAACAATGTAGCACTATTTAATAAAATGATTTTGAACAGTGCTTTTCTCTCTTTAGCAAAAGTTTAGACGGTTTATTTTAAATTTTTGGTATTAAAGAAATTAAAAATATAATAATTATTTTGTAGGAAAAAAAATTAATTAGAGATAAATATATTTAAAAACTATGCAACATTAGAAGAATTTTGAGGAACAAATAATGCAATTAGATTGCCTTGTAAGGACACATATGCAATTAAATTTCTTTAAGAAAAATAAATATAACTACTAGCAAATATTAATTAACATTGGTAAAAATAAAAGTAAAATTCGACGCACACAGACACAGGGATAAATCCTCTTCTACATTTCCACCCATACATGATACACCAGAGTCATGCGTGTCACGCAAGTGCCCTTCACGCGATCCCATGCATGCAACAACCCACGTGTCCATTCCCTCAATCCCTTCACGCTTCTCTCATTCCTGACCTGCACCACCGCTTTGTACATATATTCTTATGAAATATGAATCTTTTCTCTATTCTTTTCTCTGTCCCACTGAGCTATTTGTAATTCATTAGTAAAAAAAACATATACATGGTGAAGCTCGTGACGGCGCGGGAGAGCCGCGCGTACGGGCCCCGCGGCGCGCGCAACCGCTGGGAGTACATAAACGCGGGCGTCTACGTCTTCGCCTCCCTGCTGCTTCTCGCCGGCTTCGCGGCGCAGCTCCCCGCTGCTGGCCCGCGAAGCAGAAGCAGCGAGTTCGGGCTGGTGGTGGCGCTCGTGGCGCTGGCGATCGCGGCGGCGGCGAGCGCGCACGACCTCGCCGCGCACGCTGCCGGGATCGACTGCCGCGTCGGGCTCGTGCGCTTCGACCTGCAGCTGGGGCTCGTCGAGTTTGCAGTGCCGGCGGTGTGCTTCTTGGGATCGGTCCTTAGCTTCGTCGGAGTGCTGTTACTACTGAGTCAGGTGCGTGCATTAATTTTGGTCCGGCGCTCAAATACTCAAAACTCTCCACACACATTTCAGTGTAAGCCCGAGCTTCGGATTTAAGAAAAAAAGAAAAAAAAAAAAAACTCACGGAACTTATTGTTCACCATTTTTGAATAATTATCCAATCTTTCAAAATTTTAATTTATTATTTATTTTTTTTAATTTGTTTAAATTTTTATTTGATTTGAGTTGGTACACATTACGTTGATTTAAAATTTTAGCTAATTACTTATTTTAATAAATTTATAAAGGTGAGAATTGTATAATGTATCGTAACTAAATCTGAAAAAATAATTAATTTTAAAGGTAAGGTGCCGTTGACTGATTCAAATTAAACAAATTAAAAAAATTGAGTGGAAAAATATATAAAAAAAAATTACATAGTCAATTAAAAATGGTTTATAATTTACATAAGTTCGATATGTTTTTACCAAATAAATAAATAAACGAGGCATAATGGTTGATTAGCGTGTTGCGGAATGATCTTGATGAACTATGACGAGAATTTTCATATCCAATAATCACTTCTTCAGCAAAATCTGAATTCCATAATCCAATTGCCCTGATAAATCCTTGTCGCCTTGTTCAACATAATTCTCTGTGTTAGGAGACAATTTAGCAATAGTCTTAACTAAACATAAACGATTTGAATGGTGTTTGAGACCAAGATACATAGTTATGCCCTAAAACGCTTAATTTGGGCCCGGATGTGCTTTAATCTAATCAAATCATAGTTTATATTATTATGAAAATAATCCTGCAGGAAAACAGAGGATACAGTTATAGGCTGGAGAAGCACGCATTGAATGCACTGATTGCCGGGCCGCTGTTGTGGCTCGTGGGTTCGATCCTCAACGCGTGCCAGGTTTACGAGAGAGCCGACGGCCGCACCCAGATCCTGCAATCAAGCGTAAACCTCCCATTCCTCATGGGTAGCTTGCTCTTCTTGGTTGGCGGCTTCTTCAATCGGCACTACGTCTCCGGTTCGCCTCATCCAGAGTCCGAGATCATGGTAAGCTTCCACAGCTATTCAAGCAGTCAGAACCTTGTTACTTGCCACCAGGGTTTCTGCAGAAACAAGCTTTAAAAGTTAACTTTAATGTATGATCTTCATATACTTTATTTGATATTACTGAAGTTGTTTTAGAAACTGAGTCATACGGTTGCTAACCGACTACGTGCAGGCAAAGAGCTGGGCATGGTTGTGTCTGTTTGGGAGCCTGCTGTTCTTCGTCGGAGGACTATGCAATGTACTGAAAGTGTTTGAGATGCAGCAAGCAGATGGACTCAGGCTGGAGAAGCTCCGTGGCGGGGCGCAGGAGAGGCTCAGTCGAGACAGGGAAGGTCGAGTCCCGCTGAACTGGGAGGAGAGCAGAAGGCGCCGGCCGGGCGAGGAGGCGAGAGCGGTTTCGGTTCATTAGGACGCGGTTCCCCGTCGCTGGCAAGAAACGAAGGACATGATATGTAGGCTGCAGCTGAGTTCTTGGTGCTTTGGAATTGTGGCGATT
The DNA here is from genome assembly GCF_001540865.1 of Ananas comosus. Taxonomy (NCBI): domain Eukaryota; kingdom Viridiplantae; phylum Streptophyta; class Magnoliopsida; order Poales; family Bromeliaceae; genus Ananas; species Ananas comosus. The sequence continues at coordinate 10,889,341 of NC_033631.1, read as the reverse complement.
TCCGTATCTTACATTTGAGTTTTAATTGCAGAGGGGAACATTTTGTCTAAGTTGATCTGTAACCTGCCTCTTGGATAATAAGATAGCTCCTTCGCTTAAATTAAAAGTAGAATGTAAATCTTACGACGGTTCAGTTGATGGCTCAACATTTCTTTCAAGTTTAGAATATTAAAAAAAAACATTATAAGAAGATTAGTGTAAAATTACTGATGCTGGATGGATAGACACGATGTAATTTTTTTTTTCCCATTTTCTGATGTACTAACTGTACTATCAGCAATAGTCTGAATGTTGTTGAGTTTGATATGATCATATGAGCCGACCAAACACAATTTGATTAACAGATTACGTTGGACCCAATATAATCTTAATTAGTGTAATAATGGTTGGGTTGGGTTCTTTCAAATCCAAAGATGATCGCTGTTTGACTCGACCTAATTAACTATTAACTATATCACATTATTTGCTCCAGAGAGCAAGTTACAAATATGGTATAGCTCATAATAAGCACGATTTGTTTGTATTCAGATTTTTTTAGTTTGAAGCGGTTAAGGGATGAGATAAGATCTCCAGCACTTTTTTTAAAACATATTTTAGTTAATAAAAGAGAATTAAGGCCTAACTTAAAATTGCATTGCACAAAGAAAAAAGAAAAGAAAAGAAAAGAAAAATCATATTTTGGGATTCAAAACTACTACATTTGTGCATAAGACTACTCAAACCCGAAAAAGGGATCCGAAGGAGAGAGGACAAGTTATCGAATTGCAGCCACAGCAATCAAAGTATCTATGCAACTTTTCTTGCGCCCGAGGCTAACACACTAATTTAATTAATTAATAAAAAGCCGCCACAACCTCTCTCCATCTCCCCGTCCCTTCGTTTTTCTTCTCCCTTAATTTACGAGTCAAACCATTCGTACTTAAAACTAAAAACACCCAAAGGCTCGAGATAAGGCCCCCCCCATCGCGTGTGGCTATTAACCTCAAAACCCTCGCTCTCTCCTCCTCTTCGCCCCCACACCCTTCTCCGGAGAGAGCGAGGCGGAGACGGAGAGAGCTACGAGGAACTCGATCGCCGCCGCCGCCGCCGCCGCCGCAGCAACCATGTCGGCGCTGCAAGGTTCCCTCCTCCTCTTCCGGCCGTCGCCGCCGTGTGTCCGGCTCCTCCGCCGCCCGAAGCGCGCCGCCTCGGCCTTCGTCTCCGTTGATGCCCTCCCGAGGTCCCGCCCCAGCCACCGCCACCGCCACTGCCTCCGCGTCCGCGCATTGCCCCCCGAGGCCGCGGATTCGGGCCGGGAGCCCGCCTCGCCCGGCGAGGACCCGCTCGTGGAGTACCGCGACGTCGGAAGCTCCGACCTTTCCCGCGGAGATGGCGCGGCGGGGGCCGCGGAGGATGCGGCGGAGGGTGGGTGGGTTGGGGATGGGGCGGTGTTTTCCGTGGCGGAATCGGATGGTGCGGCGGGGGAGAGGAAGGGGGCGGAGAGTAGGTTGCCCGTAGTGGCGTTTTTGGTCGGGGTGCTTGCTTCGGCGAGGAAGGGGCTCGATACATTGGCGATGTCGGAGTGGTTAAGCTGGTGGCCGTTCTGGAGGCAGGAGAAGAGGTTGGAGCGGCTAATTGCGGAGGCCGATGCAAACCCTAGAGACGCCGCGAAGCAGAGCGCTCTTCTCTCGGAGCTCAATAAACACAGGTTTGGTTTCTAGGTTCTCTCCCTTTAGCTGGTCAAATTTCTGTTTATTTTCATCTTTCCTTTCTCTGTTCCTCGTTAGTTCTATTTGCCGGATGCCGCAGTCCTTGAAAGTTTTGATCTTTTTAAGTGGAAGCAAATTGAACTTGATGCAAAGTTGGATATTTATGAATCTACGGCGGTAGACGATCCTTCGAGTTAGGGAAAAACGAGAGTCCAAGCAGAACAGAGATGGATCAACTACTAAAATGATAAAATCAGATAGCAGAGACTAGAGAGTACAGGGGCCTTCTTTAGCACCTTGCTTATAGGACATCACTAATCTTGTTAAGACTTGCAAAATTGTAGAAGATCGATTGGAAAAGGAAGGAACTTGTTAAAAGATCATATAAGAGATAACCAGTACAAGAACCTGGATTAGTACTGTAGAGAGCTCATCTTTTGATTATACTAGCAATACTTAAAAAGTCTGCACACTCTAATTACCTGTTGCATTTCATAAAACCTGCTCTTTGTACTACTTGATGTAAATTTGATTCTTTATTCAATGAAAATGCTTGTCTATCTAATGCATCAAAGGAAAAAAAAAAAAAAAATGAAAGAAGGAGAGCCAATTTTTTGATCAATAATCTTTTAATCAATTTTCAAGTTCTATGTTCATATCTACTCTCTTTGGAATACATTGTGAATTTAAAAAGTTGTTTTCCCATGCTAGAGGTTGTTCACTAGTGCCACTACTGCCTGCTCTTCTTTTTCTAAAAGCGATAACTTTTAGGTACACTAATGAACGGCACCTAATTCTTTTTTGGCAGTCCTGAGTCTGTAATTAGGCGTTTTGAGCAAAGAAGCCATGCAGTGGACAGCAAAGGAGTTGCAGAATATCTACGAGCTCTTGTTATGACTAATGCTATAGCAGAATATCTACCAGACGAGCAGTCAGGGAAACCTTCTACTCTCCCAAATTTGGTACTCATAATTCTCACCTTGTTATTAGATTGCGAATCATGGATAATTACTTTCTTGTCTTAAGCATTTGTTGCTTTCATTAAATCTAAAAGTTGATTATTTTCTAATGATGCTATATATCAATTTTGACTGGGCTATGGATGATTTTATTTCATTATGTTATATGCATGATTTCTTTTGCTCTTAAGACCATTTTTCTCTAGCTTCTTTTGTTCTTTTGTTCCTCTTGAAAAGTGTCTTGCATTTGTTGAAAATTGAGTAAACAATGATAGATGCATCTTTAACAAATTTTAGACTATAATTTGCTGATCGTCCTTTAGAAAGCTACATTGCTGATCTTGAATAGTTGAATGTTAAGTGCAAAAGTTTTCTAGGGTTTTATAATCTTACTACCAACACTGACCAATTCAACATTTTCTTGATATCTTTTTCTTTTTTTTTTTCTCTACCTGTTTACTGGAGTTGTTTGAAACTGTAAATTGCTATCAAATTTTCATTTTTAATGAGTTTCTTATTGCTGCTACGAACTTTTGACTTTCCCAGAAATTTAAATTTTTTGTCAGTAGTTGCAAGAGTTGAAGCAACGAGCATCTGGGAATGAGGACGAACTATTCTTGAACCCTGGAATATCAGAGAAGCATCCTTTGCATGTGGTTATGGTAAGTTAAAGTATATAGCAGAAATTCTGTTAGGACATTGTTTGTGATGGGAAAAGTGCTATAAGATATAGGTAGTATCAATCAAGTGCTTTAGGCTTTTTGCTGTCTTTTCTTGTTCTATTTCTCATGTTTTTTCGCTTCAGGTTGATCCTAAAGCATCAAGTAGGTCAACAAGGTTTGCTCAGGAGCTCCTCTCAACAATCCTGTTCACAGTTGTTGTTGGTCTGATGTGGTGCGTTTTTAATTTTGGCTATTGTTACATCAAGCGTTTTTAACATCTTGTATCTAAATAGAAGTTTGCTCTTTATCACCTCGGGTCTAAATTATTTTTGCTTTCTTTCCACTGTATTTATGTTGTGGATCTTGTATGCTGAATTATTGCATCTCGAGTCTTCAATATATCACTGTATACTTTGAAAAAAAAATATTTTCCTGCTTCTATGATGTGCATTATTCTATTCTTCAAACTATATGAAAACCAACTGCAACTTTTAAGTTCTATTAACAAATCAGATGCTGCTGCTTAGCTTCTTTTGATGGTTCAAACTGGTCAATTCAACTGAAATGTGATCTTGTATTTTTCTGTCTGGTTCACTAGTGGCTCCTTGTAATTGCCAGGGTAATGGGGGCAGCTGCACTCCAAAAATATGTTGGCAGCTTGAGTGGCATAGGGACCTCTGGTGTTGGTTCTGGTGCTACGTATTCCCCAAAAGAGTTGAACAAAGAAATTATGCCAGAGAAGGTAGTATGGCTCTATTATGTCTGTTTATTCTTTTAGTTTTTATTTTTATGAGGTTCAACTTTCTTCATTCTTGCGTACTCATAGTTTGTTCATGTGCTTAAGCTTCATTTGCTTAAATAATAGCAATATGCTGAACAATATACAGTAGTTTGTTGACATGTTGTTCAGCATATTGCTTTAGTTACTTGCATCTTGTTGCTTTACTCTGAAAAAAGGTTTGTTGTTCCAACTTTTCATTGATGGAGGATGCTCTACATGACTTTCCGTATATAGAATGTCAAAACATTTAAGGATGTTAAAGGCTGTGATGATGCAAAGAAAGAACTCGAAGAAGTAGTGGAGTATCTTAAAAATCCATCAAAGTTTACTCGCCTCGGGGGAAAGCTACCGAAGGTATGCCAAAGTTCAATTAGTTCGAGCTATCATTTTGATTATTGTTTGTAATTTCTCTTGAACTGCTTCATGAACTTGACAAATAATGGCTTTGTAGGGAATTCTTTTGACTGGTGCACCTGGAACAGGGAAGACTTTGCTTGCTAAGGCGAGTTTATCTACCATGTAATTTGATATTTCACTCTTCTTTGATTATTTAAGGCACAGGTATTTTAGTTAGTTTGACCCTTAAACTTATTTAAATAATAGAAAATCAAGTGTTCTTTCGTGAGAAAAAGGTTCCCTGAGCAGTAATATACACTTTCACTGTGCAACCTAATGTGCTTACGCCAATTTAGTAAATAAATTTTTGTTATGATATATCGACTTGATATTTGGTTGCCTGTTGATGAAGTAAATTGTTTCGAAATGTTTAGGTCAAAAGACTATGTCTTTGTTCAGTCTTCCGCTGCTCTAATTGCATGTTGATATTGAATGATTGCAGATAACGTACATGCATTTTTGTGGATATGATTTAATGAATTAAAACACTTCTAATTGATAAGTTTTGACAGACATTCTAGGTATTACTAGGGAATCTTGAATTTCTTGCATGCTGGGTAGCAGCCACCAGATGCCAAATTGCCAACATTTGATGTTGATATACATGTTCTAAATTTCTAAGGCCAATGCGAATTGCTCGTTGTTTATAACTGAAACTCACTTTTCTGATGGGCTGAGTTTGTTGCTTCAGGCTATTGCTGGAGAAGCTGGGGTGCCTTTCTTCTATCGAGCAGGTTCAGAATTCGAGGAAATGTAAGCTACCATTTTGGATTGCGCAATCTATATTATCAGTTTGTTGTCAAATTGCAAATAGTTGGCATGTTGATTGGTCCCTCTTTAAGTCTTAACAAGTATTGTCATCGATTTGCTGCTTAGCCAGCATCCTGTGTGCTCTTGCCTATTTGCTAGGAATCAATTGCCAAACAAATCAATTGGTTTTAAGTTAAATCTCCCCTTGATTAGAAATTTTATGGAGATAAAAAGAATATTTGTTTACTGGGGAATTTATGAGGTTTCACTCATGTGCAATTATGTCTTTTTTATTATCTCAATGTAGAGTATACATTGTCCTTTTTTACAACTAGAGAGTCCAACTTGATCTTTTATGTTAGGTTTGTTGGCGTCGGTGCCCGGCGAGTAAGGTCCTTATTTCAGGCTGCTAAGAAGAAGGTAAACATACTCTCCTGCTCATCGTCCTGTTGTGCTACAATTTAAATTCATATCATTTTATTTGTCTTATTTGTTCTCAATAGATATTATTTGTTCTCAATGTTATCTATATTTTTGTGCTCATCATAGGCGCCTTGCATCATTTTCATTGATGAAATAGATGCTGTCGGTTCCACTAGAAAGCAATGGGAGGGGCATACAAAGAAAACCTTGCATCAACTACTCGTTGAGATGGATGGATTTGAGCAGAATGAGGTATATTATATTGATAATTGTAGTACCCTGAGGCAAGCCACTATGTAATTCTTAAGTGCATTAATTTTCTATACAGGGCATAATAGTGATGGCTGCAACAAATTTGCCAGACATTCTTGATCCGGCATTGACACGACCTGGTAGATTTGACAGGCATGTAAGTATTATTCAAACTTTGCTACAGGACAAGTTTTTGCAAATAAATTGTTGGAATATGTTGAAAAAACAATTGTAAAAAAAGGTTGAGTCCCGTATTATTGGGAACAAGTCAGACTCTGCAAAATTGTGCTGTTAGTTATTTACTCTCTTAGTTTGAGGGATGAATTCTTTGTTCTGTGATTTTTTGTCAAGAGTATAAGTTCTCCTAAAAATTCTGGGCATATTCATTAAAAGCACCTGAAAATAGGAAATAAATGTACTCAAACATCGGCTCAGAGACTTGATATAACTTTATTCGATGAATAAGCTTAGATCAGGGTGCTTCAAGAGCTTTGCTTATTGTTTGGGTGCTCCATTTGCAGTTAGGTCGATGAAAACATTAGCTTCATTAATGAGGAAATTACTGAACAAATGCATTAATTAGTTGCACTAGTTTTCAAGGAAGTTGAAATGTGCAAAAAATGTGTTTTGGTTTTTTCCCTCCTCATTTCTGATTTCTTATTTTCTTGCAGATTGTTGTCCCAAATCCAGATGTTCGTGGCAGACAAGAGATACTGGAGCTCTACTTGCAGGACAAACCAATGGCTGATGATGTAGACATCAATGCAATTGCTCGTGGTACACCTGGTTTCAACGGTGCAGGTCTGCTTTCTTACTTCTAAACCATATCTATGGACATAATTAGTAATTATTAATTGCACCATGTTTGGCAGCATTTGAAATCTGAGTTTTCTTAACACCCAGAAGTTCCTAAAGTGCCACACTAAGTGTTCTTTCCACTATTTGCTAGATCTTGCAAATTTGGTTAATATCGCAGCCATTAAGGCTGCAGTTGAAGGCGTTGAAAAGTTAACTGCTGCTCAGTTGGAGTTTGCAAAAGACAGGATAATAATGGGAACAGAAAGAAAGACTATGTATATATCTGAAGAATCAAGGAAGGTGTGTTGATAATCTTTTCACATGTGAACTTGAGCTGTTGCCTTTTTTCGCTTCAGACAATTAGTTTCTGGCCATGCTTAGCTGTTTTCGGTGCCTGGCTGTGCTCCAAGATTTGGCTAATAAAAAACCTGGAGCATTTGCTTGCAGCAATTTGCTATAATGCACCATCAATCTCCAAAAGCAGAACCTTAAATATGAAACTTCTGCTTCTGTCAGCAAGAAGCTACTGAGTAGATTCCAAAGAATGCTATTAGTGCTTCTTTAAACAGATTTATTTAAACAACACTTCTACAGAAATTCCAACTAGGCCAGACTGACTATAAGAGAACCATGGAATGTTACAATGGTATTAACAATGGTATTATATCTTCTTTCTAGCTTACTGCTTACCATGAGAGTGGCCATGCCATTGTTGCTCTTAATACCGATGGTGCTCATCCTATCCATAAAGCAACTATAATGCCACGTGGTTCTGCCCTTGGGATGGTCACACAGCTTCCTTCTCAAGATGAAACGTCTGTTAGCAAGAAACAGCTATTAGCACGCCTCGATGTCTGCATGGGAGGGAGAGTTGCTGAAGAGCTTATCTTTGGTGAAGATTATGTTACGACTGGTGCAAGTAATGATCTCCATACAGCGACAGAACTCGCTCATTATATGGTACAATATTATGTCCAGAAAACCTCCTTTTTTTATTTTCTTTTTTAGTCAATATTAAACGTTTGAACCTATTATACATTTCTTAGGTGTCAACTTGTGGGATGAGTGATGCAATTGGCCCTGTTCATGTTAAAGAGAGACCAGGTTCAGAGATGCAATCACGGATAGATGCAGAGGCATGTTTTACGAACCTTATCTTACATATCTTTTTTAAATATCTAGATTATAATATCTACTGTTCATTATATATTGTCTTGCATGGCTGTAGCTGGTATTATTGATCAGTACTCCCATGTTATAACCAGACTGAGTTTTGAGTCACCGCCTGAAATTTGTGTCTGTGCCTTTTGCATATTATCAGCCTCAATATTTTTTAGATTTAGTGCCAATCTTATAATTTACTATTAAGGAAGCGTCAGTCGCTGTTTCAACATATTTTCTGATACTTTACAATCTTAATTGCCATCTGATTTATTTGAGGTATGCTATTTTGATAATCTGTTGCATCTTGGTATTGTTCTACAGAACCTTAATTGACTAAAAGCTTTCTCTTCATGCAGGTAGTCAAACTTCTGAGAGAAGCATATGATCGAGTCAAACGATTGCTTAAGAAGGTTTGTCTCTGAAATGTGTCGTTTTAACTGTCCATGGGCCTTTGTATCATCAGTTCTCCATCTATGTACATTTTCAATTTCCTTTTAGCCATACTGATCAAAGTATTGAGATAATGGTTGTTCCGTTATTTATTGCCATCAGCAAACTTCTAGAATGAATGAAGCTACTCCTTCCTGCATCATACAAAGAAGAAATAGGGAGCAAGAATACAATTGCTAGCTTATCTTTACACGGAGTAAAAACAGATTACTGAATACAATTGCTAGTAATCTTTACAGGTGTTGTAAAAACAGATTAGTCTAAACAACTGTTTATGCAGGGGAATATTGGATGACTGCAGACTAGTGCATGCTTTACTTCCTAGTTGTGGATAGATGGTATGATGATTAGCATAAGCATTCATTAGATTACTAAAAAGAAAAAGGAAAAAAAGAAAGAAAGAAAGAAAGAAAGATCAAGATTTCATCCTTGGCTTGAAGGTTGTTTGTGATCATTTATTTGTTTGAAAGTTTGAAGGTAGTGAGATCTGAAAGGTTGCATCATTGTGATAATTTGAAAGGTCTGTTTTTAGGGGTTGTGCCATTCTGCATCAGCTAATTTTTCTCGAAAGTTCCTAATTTTTGTTTTTCTAATTGTCTTTTCTCATTAAATTCTAACTCTTTATTTTCAGCATGAAAGGGCGTTGCATGCGTTAGCGAATGCGCTACTTGAGTACGAGACACTAAATGCTGATGAGATTAAGCAAATCCTCAACCCCGACCCAGAAGTTGAGCTTTCTAATCAATTGGAGGAGCTTGCATTGACGTAGACCAATCTTTCCCAACTGTAAAGCAGTGTACAGTGATGTGATATCAGAAAATATTATTTGTAGCCACAGAAACGTTCTCCGCTAATTGGTTACCATCAGGAGATGCGGGAATTATCATATTTCTTCAAACTTGAAATTGGGGGACTGATGAATGAGGGTGTCAGAGCGTAAAAGAAACACTTTTCTAGTCATGTGTCAGCAATAGCTGTAAAGAGCAGCAGTTAAAGGAGAGCTCAGGTTGCTGAAATTTTGTGTGCTCTTGTTATTTCAATTTCATGCTCTTTTGTTATTTTTAGGTTTACAAAAGGCCAGTCCATTAATAAGATTCTATGCTTACAAATTTTCAGTTTTGGTTGCTGCTGTAACTTGTATGCTGCAGTGTTATTACTGATGACACATATACAGTAATGATGCTTTATACTTGAATTTCTTGGATGGTCTTGTTGTTATGGTGGGCGACATGATTGCAGATAAATTATCTCAACTTTGACACGTTGTTGCAGTCACAATTAAGCACTCTTGGTTAGTCATGTCATTTGTCTCTATTATTTGGTTTTGTAACTTTTCATATCTAGTATAGCTTTGGGTGATTTTACTGAGAGTGGTTTCTTTTGCTTGCTCTCTTGAGTGCTTTACTAAATTGTTCAAGATTCAAATCTTTCGAATGTTAGAAGAGCGCTGTCGATGTAATAGATGCGGCTGTGGTTTAAATGCCGCTACTCTCAGATGATGGAGAGAGTAACGATTTTGACTAACCAATAGCTTTGGTATTCAATATTACTCGCAATGTGATTAATACTTGGTTTCACTTTCGTGAAGATGGAAAGATGCAATAGTCAGAGCCTCGGAGGGTTTTCTAAGCAGTTCTTTGGGGCCGATCAAACTCTGCACGCAACAATAAATTGCAGAACTATATGCATATATGCGTGAACTCTGCACCCAACAATAAGTTGCAGAACTATATGCATATATGTGCGCGCGCGCACACAGCACACTTGAAGTTACTTGATCTTACAGGTTGATGTAGTAGTTGTAGTTTTCAACAACTTGGTGAAATGGCGATGGACCTCCAACCAACTATTCACAGTTAAATCCCTTTACCAGTTCATCACGGATTCTGGACTTCGTGTCCTGACGAATCAGCACATCTGGAAGCTCAAAATCCCAGTTAAAATTAAAATTTTCATTTGGCTACTCCTTAGAAATAGACTACCCACCTCCGACAGACTGCTCGCCCGAGGCATGCACGTAGACCAGAACTGTGCTTTCTGCGCAGTTCATACGGAAAGCTGCGACCACCTTTTCAACGACTGTGTTTACGTTCGGTATCTTCTTCTCAGTATGGGAGGACTACCGGACGCAAACGTAGACAACACTGGTGATGCTAAAGCTCTATGGACCAAAGGTACTGAAATTCCTGTCGCCACGTTGCGAAACCAACGCTTGGTCCTTCTGGCTGCGACTTGGTGGGTAATCTGGACAGATAGAAACAACTCTATTTTCAATGAAAAGTCGCCCATGGTTTCTGGGTCTCTTGATCGCCTCAAAGCTCTGATCAACTCTTGGAGTACATTGCTCTGACGCCCTCACGTACCTCCTCTTTTTTTTTCTTTTTTTTCTTTTTTTTTTCCGCTTACTCGGAGGCCTAAGCTGCCACCAACTTATATGCTCAGTTCATTAGACTTAATGAATGAAGCAGGTAGCTTGCTACCTATTTCTCAAAAAAAAAAGTTTTCAACAACTTTTTTCTTGGGGGGATGTGACCGCCATCGTTGATCTCGTAAATCGAACGCCTTTTCAATCATCGCTCGCCTAAAAGACGACCCCCTCCACGAGCCGGTCGCACGAGCACTCAACCGCCGAGGAGCGAAGCTTTTAAAGTTTGAAGGGGGATAAGCTCGGAGAAAAAGCCTGCTGCAGGCAAATTCATGACTTTGTAGAGCTGAATACAAAATAATAAAACACGAGGACTGGGAGCCACGCAACCACGGGGGGCATCACATTCACTGCGTCGACATTGAACATAGCAGCCCCGAGAAAGAAAGGAGGTGGCCCTTCGTTGTCATCAGAAAACTTGCGAGTTCCCTCAGATCTTGCTTTGTTATTCATTCATTGCCTTGCTCGATGTAAGAAGCTGTTGACTAATTCATGCACATAATAATAACTTACGAGCATCATCATCATCATATATATATATATATATATAGTTAATTAATAGATATTATTATTATGTGGCAGTAGATTATTGACTAGCTTTTTTCGTCTCTGGGGAATGGATGTAACTTAGCTGTCCCAGCACACGACAATTCCTGTCCAAATCCGCACAGTATTTTGACTCAGGAGATCCAATTAAAAGTAATAATTGTATAACAATAGCTGCTAGAAGAAGTTAGATTATGATTATTATTGTATTATAAAAATGAAAAGTAAAATTGGAGACATACATAAGCGCGAGTAAAAAGTCCGGAGACAAGAGATGGCGGTGACCGTTTCAGCCGACCACTACCGTTATCTTCTCCGTCCTACTGCGGCAATTCCACCAGGGTTCGACATCTGGTCCGTAGAGGTCACTCCTACGGCGCCGACTAACACTTTTGGGCTCATTCTTTTATTGCAGGAAAAAAAAATTGCATCACCTGCGCCAGGACATGACACACTAACACTCTACGGACAAGTGCGTCGGGATTTTCTGCGCTTGCCCACCTAAACCTAAGTATTCGAAAATTTATCCACAGGTACGATCATTTTTTGTTTTTTTTCCTCCCCCTTTCTTTTCTTGGGTTAATTTCATATATGTCCTGACAAATATAGTAAATAGTAAATATATTCCTACAAAATTCAACTTTTATATATTTTCTCTGCAAAAGTCATGATATTTTCAAATATGTTCCTGCCGTTAGAATCTGTTAGGAAAAGTTAGTTAACCATATGTTAAATACTTAACCCAATATAGTTTTTGATATTTTTGTTCCTTTATATTATATTAGTATGGCTTTTAAAGAGATATATTTATGATGACAAAATTAAAATATAAATTGTAACAAACAAAAAGGGACATATTTGAAAATATTAGAACTTTTATAGAGACGGCATATGAAAGTTGAACTTTGTAGGAATATATTTATCATTCATCATGTTTGCAGCAATATATATGAAATTAACCCTTTTTTTTATCGCAAACTCTCGGAATGCTAAGTGTGTAAAAAAATTCGGTATTAGGAGAGCGTTTGGCTCAAAAACAAGTTGAGGAACAAGTCTTTATTCCCTCCTTTATTTCCAAACATAAATTTTTGTACCCGAAAACAATAGTTCTCAGATTTTTAGAATAAACTAGTATAATTCAGTATAAGATTAGAGCTGTTGTTCCACTCTTTTTTCTGGAACAATCTTATTCCCAAATAGGAACAAGATTAATCAAAGCCTAAATTTAATTTTAATTATGATATTAAATCATTAATTAATCTAAGTAATATATTTAAGTTATTATGTATTTCTTAAATAAGAAAGTAATTAATTAATTTATTACTTATAATTAATTAGCTAATTAATTACAATAATTTAATATGTTTATTCATAAACTAATATTTGTATTGGTCAATCATTAATATTTTTATTAATCTAATTAATTTTTTTTACTAGTTATCTAACTAAAATAATTTACTAACTAATTAAAAAGTTAAATTATTTTTTTATTATTTAATTAATTAATTAATATATTTTTATTATCTTAGCTAATAAATTTATTAATTTATTAAATTATTTTTAATTAATATTTTGATGTTAATTAAATAGATAAAATATTTTTAATTTAAAATTATAACTTTTATCCCTCCTATTCCAATCTAACAATCCAAACACTATTTATCTTATTTCAAAGAACAACCTAATTTTTTTCGTAAAATTGGTCTAATTCTTGCTTAGACCTGAATTTGTAAATGTCTTTAAAATAAGTAGTTCTTATTTATATCCGAACTAAACACAACCTAGTATACGAAAATGTTATCTCTATGTAAAAAATGATCTCTATAACAAAATTATGAGTTCTCGAAAATATAGCAAATCGAGATTCTTTTACTGCAGCCGTGTAAGGGAGAATCGTTGGCTAAACTTGATCCATCTGGGTTATGGACCGCCGAGAAATCAGCCATTTATTTTAATCTCAAATTTTGTATATCCAATGTGTGTATATATATATATAGAGAGAGAGAGAGAGAGAGAGAGAGAGAGAGAGAGAGAGAGAGAGAGAGAGTGTCCAGCTAGAATATTATTAATGATACATATTATTTACTTTTACCTGACCATCCACTCAAATTCTAGGCATCCAATAATTACAAAGTTGATAGCATTGTACTATTAATAATATCCAACACAACTCTTTTTCTCTCTCTCCCTCTCTCTCTCTCTCTCTATTTATATATATATATATATATATTAAAAAAATATCTGACAAAGCTGCAGCTAAGTAGGTTGTTGAGGTTTGAAATAGAGGTGAGATGAGCTTCCATTTACCATTCAGATTTTATATGGCCAACTCATTTCAAAACACATTAGGGAATACAAAATCCAAATATTAAAATACAAATAGCCGATGTTGCACTAGAAATCAATATGGCGTTTAAGATGTACCTATACTATTTCTGGTTATATTGAATAATCACCACTGTTCAACACCAGAGACATGATTATGCACACAAGCAACACAAATGGGATTTTAAACCCTTTGGTCAGAGGGGAGTTACATCTAAATACAGAAACTTCTAGTCAAGGCATAGGGCAGGGAAAGCTAATAAGATAAGGCAATGGTGTTTTTACTTATATTCCATTGCCACCCAATATTTTCCGAGTTCAATGCTACAAAATCATAGCAAAACACTACAAGATGACATAATGCAGTTGGCGCGAAGAATCTCAAAGCCCCTCGCGGCTTCGGTCGTAACCATCTTCGTCTATAAACAACCTCAATAGTCATTATTGCGGCCGAGAGCCGAGGTTCTAATAGAGAGGTTCTGTGGCATCCTGCACCGCGAGCCGCTCAGAAACGCCGGCCAAGGATTTGAGGTTGCATTTGATGAGGGCCTCTACGAAGTAGCAGGTCTCGTCCTTGGTGTTACCGTCGGGCACATCAACCACGAAGGACTCGATCACCAGGGTCCCCGGCCGCCCGTCGATGATCTCCGGATGGACGGTGATGATCGAAGAATAGTTCTGCAAAGCAAAGTGGGGAGAGAATCAATAGACCTGAATCCACCGATGGACGAGCCGATTAGATATTAGTACCTATAAAGCTGATTCCCAGAACTGATCCACTTATTCTGTATACTGTATACATTAGAGAGCAGGGCAAGCTATTAAAGATGCACTTTTTGAATGATAGATAGAAGATAATATTTTTAATCTTGCAAATATCAAGGGCAAATCTAATAGGGCCTGAGATTTGGGCTATATGTATTCCGGAACATTCGATTCCCCCCTAATTCACATATCTATGATTAGATAGGTTTGGGTGTGACACTGGAAGTACACCCTTTAATTGAAATATTCAGGGGTTTAGAAGGATTCAACAGTAACTTGCACTTAACCAGGACTTAGTGTGGCCGACCGTAAAATTAGCCTGCGCACCCTCCAAAGTGAAAAGTTTCATTTTGAAAAATGTGGTGGAGAACCGACCGTCCCTAGAGCAAGTGGCAAAGGGCTTGGTGGTTGGTACCCGAGATCCAAGTTCGAATCCTAGTTGATTCATATTTCCAGCTAAGTTTATTTCTAAATGAAATAAACGAAGCGGGTAGCGTGCTACCTATCTCTCAAAAAAAAGAAAAAAAAAAAAAGAAAAGAAAAATGTGGTGGAGATTTGAAGTGAAAAGCTGCTGATGCTTCTTCGCACGCTACAGAAGCTCCACTCGAGCCAAACAGGCCCGTAGACACAGTATATTACTTACCGATTGGAATAAACTGGTGAGCTTCAAAGTTGTTTTTTTTTTTTCATAGCATTCACACTGAAAATTACTATTAACTGTTATTTCCCATCCAAATGCGATGCAATAATGCAGAGACAGAGCAAAAGTTTAAATGATACAAAATAGCTAATGGCTAAGATTGTGGACCGGTGGTCACTGTACTTGTGTTTTGTACGAAAGATAAGGATGAAGCACCAAATGAACTCCAACATGAAGAGAATTGTCGTTAGTCTATTGACGCGGTCAACAACATAGTTCTTCTTAATTCTAATTTTTGATTACTGCAGAAAACAAACAATAAAATCGAAGAACAAGGCGATCAAGTTTTTGCATTCTCCTTAGTAGAAAAAAGTTTCGACCACCAAATTCGCGGGGACATTGAATTATTCGAACTCAGAATTCTAAGTTCATTTTTGCTTACTACTACTGTATACATGAAAACACTGCAAAAACGATCAGGATAGCGAGAATTTTCGAAGTATATTGAACTAAAATCAAGCTAAAGTTATATGCTGCAGAAGAATAGAAGCGAAGGAAAGAGTGTCGGATCAGAATCGAACCCTAAGGCGGTGATCGCCGCCGACGATCTTGATGCTGAGGACGTGTTCGTCGTCGTCGAGGAGCTCAAGCCGCTCCATGCTCGTCGTCGCGGGGAGCCCCGATTTCACGTTCACCACGCGCACGCGCCCGATCTCGAGCTCCCCCTCCCCCCTCACCACGCACCGGCTCACGAACGGCTTGTACCTCTGCGGCTGATCGAAGCTCCGCACCAGCGACCACACCTGCATCACCATCGCCACCAAATCGATATCAAAGATCAAAAACAGAGAGGGAGACGACGGGATCGCTCGGATCCGCGGCTAGAACTAGGGTTCTGCTCTTCCCATACGAGGTGGATGGGGGCCTTGATGTGCTTGACGAGGTGGGAGGAGCACTGGTTCTCCGCCACCTCGTGGCGGTGGTGGCGCCTCACTAGCTCCGCCTCCTCCTCCGCGCTGCTGCATCCGCGTCCGTCCATCTCCTCCGCCCACCACCCCCCACCGCCGCCCCCGCCGCCGCCGCCGCCGCCGCCGCTGCGGGGAGAGGCGTCCTCCTCTGCGAGATCTCCGACCATGGCGTCCTCCTCCTCCTCCTCCTCCTCCTCCCCCTCCTCAATCCGAAACCCTAGCTCTCTCGGGCTCGGGTACGACGCACGAAGCAAAAGGGAAGGAGAAGAGGACAAGAAGTGGAGTTCGCTCGCTCGCTCGCTCGCTCGCTCGTCGCCTTTGCTTGGGAGAGCAGGAGATAGTGCTGTGAAAATTAGCAATTTATAACCAAAATAAAAAATAAAAAATAAAAAATAAAA
This sequence comes from Ananas comosus, assembly GCF_001540865.1. Lineage (NCBI taxonomy): Eukaryota > Viridiplantae > Streptophyta > Magnoliopsida > Poales > Bromeliaceae > Ananas > Ananas comosus. The sequence continues at coordinate 10,872,950 of NC_033631.1, read as the reverse complement.
ATAATTAAAAAAAATAATAAAAAATAAATGCGGCACTGTCCCCGGGCCTTTTTCGACCGCCCGTACATTTTGTCACGTGCATCGTTTTGCCGCCTCAGCGCGCAGCGTTATTCACTCGAAATGACATTAATGCCCTCGCCAATCTCCTGATTTTACTCGGACCGGCCATCCGATTTACAAACTTTCGCAAATGACAAATTTTAGTGGGTCACTTGGGCAGTCAGGAATGGCGTGATCTTCTGAAAAATTCAGTCAAATTTTTTCTGAACAGCCTATAAAATTAAACAATCGACGAACTTATGGGAGCAACTTCTTTCAGTAAATAGTCACTACTGTAATTGGTAGCGTAATCAGAAATTTATTTTTTTTTACTGCACCTTTCGAGGCCTGTGATGTTTCACCGCTGTAGTTTAATTCATTCTTCTAATGAATGCAACAGGTAGCGTGCTATTTTTTTCTAAAAAAAACACTTTATTTTAAAATTTTCAAAATATGAAATTAAATTTTAATTTATTTAAATTCAAACTTAAAATTACAATTTAAATTTTAATTTGAATCCATAAATTTAATTTAAGTTTGAAATAAAATTTGAATAAAAACTTTATATAAATTAAAATTTAATTTAAATTCAAATTCATAAGTTAGATTCGAAATACTTGATTAAATTTTAATTTTTAATTTAAGTTTAAATTAAAATTTAAAATTATATATTTAATTTTTAAATTTTAACTTATATTTTAATTAAAAAAAATTAAAAAAAATAAATTTAATCTGAATAAATATATATTCATTACGTCCGGATTCAACTTTCAATCCGGTCTCGTAGGCCGGATTAAAAAAAGAGGTGATTGGGGGATTCCCATTCCACTCGGGAATCGAAATCGGAATCGGAATGGGACTCTCGCGTACCAAACACCCACAAACGAATTTATCCATTCCAATTTTAATTCGAGGGTGAAAAAAAAGCGAACCAAACACGCCCTTAATATAAACTCCTCCTTGTTGTTTCTTATGTTACTTTCGTCGGCGGTGTACACGACGAGCCTACCTAATTTTCAACAGATACATGAACAGGAGTGCCAAGACCATATTAATATAAATTACACGTATCGTTTCTTAATCTGCTCTTCAATTCATTTCCTCTTTAATTTGCTCTTCATTCCATCTCCTCTTCCAAACTTAAATTCGAGATAGTTTGATATAAAGATAAGATGGATGGCAGTCAAAATTTTCTACGATTAACATATATAGTGCGCTAAATCTAGGTAACAACTACTCAGATTATTAAATTTTTTTTTTAAAAAAAATAGCATGCTACCTGTTTCGTTTTGTTTGTTTTTTTTAGAAATAAATTAAACTGAAAATGTAAAGTAACTATACTTCGAATCTGAGATTTTAGATATCAATTATCAAGTTCTTTGTCACTTGCGTTAGAGACGATTGGATTATTAAATTGGCCCTTTATTAGGGGACACTCATGCATGGTCCTAAGGTACAATTTTCTCAAACCTTACCTGTCCAAAAAGGGAATTTTGACCAAGACTATAAGCTAGCAGTTTGGGTGCCAACTTTTTCATGATAAGTTATTTGTTTGACTCCTATAAATAGTTCACATGAGCTGGATGGAGCATAAGAGTGTCATAGATGAGGTTGAATAAGGAAACTAATCATGCATGTCTCAAGAATACATGGCAATACTTATTAAGATATGTGAAACAAAAAGCAAATACCACAAATATACTAAAAATGGGAATATAAGCTGGTTAGGCAAAATTCAGAGAGGTTTTATTTTATTTTATTTATTTTGGAGAAAAACGTAGCATGCTATCTGTTTCATTCATCTAACAGCCTATCGTATCGAAGTGTTGGCAAAAGAGTGAGCCCTGCGTTACGGCTATTTCTTGGTTTGGACCTCGTCTTGAGTTCTTTTTTTTTTTTTCTTAGTCTTTTTTCGTGAACCTTTGTCTTTTTGCTTTTCCGCCCTTCTGAGATCCTGGCTGTCTCACCTTATGCAGCAGAGAGGTTTAATTTGAAGAAAGAATTGCTCATGTAGATATATATCTTCTTGATCTATTTTTGGGGCCAACTCAAATCTCCCCAAACAGTAAAAACAAAGTGTGACAAAGTGATTTTACACCAAATGAAGGGTATATATATATGTTTAAAATGGTCCCCAGGCATAGTAACAACAAATTATTTGTCTCAAAAAATAAATTGAAAAAAAAAAACATCAGTGCAAAGCCCCACACATGACACATATAATATGTGCTCACTCTTTCCTTCTTTCAACATTGTGTGTTGCTTTTCATTGTAAATTGCTCCAGTTCTACAACAATAGGATTGTCATTATTAGATTTCATTAGTGCCAAGAGAAGGTCCCTTATCTGCATCAACTACTACTATTTTTAAACATTAATTTTAGATCATACTGCTTTCTGGAATCTTCTTGATTTCCAATAATTAATGGGGATGGTAGTGTGAATTAATAAAATTCTCTCTCCCCAAGCCCAATATTTTAAAAAACTATTACATTGATCCTGATTCTTGTCGCCATCACGTCCTATTATTACTTTCAATCCACGTTGTATACCCTTTCTTTATTCCTAAAAGTTATTTTATTTTCACTTAAGATTGGATAGCTGAACAAAAAAAATAGACGTCGGTGTAAAGACATCTAGTTGGGTGGATGACGTGGGTCTATCAGAATATAAACAACTACTTCCGTATCACATTTTAACAAATAAAAATAAGTTAATCAACAATAATTATTAATAATAAAATTATTAAATTTGATAAAATTTTAATGGTAAGTAAATACATAAATTCAAATTAAACAAAAAGAACTTGAGAGTTTCAATTACAATAAAATGGTTCAGGAGATAGGCTGTTTCGAAACAACCTCTAATTAAAGAGGGCATTCACGAATTTTCATCCTTTTTGTTGTAACTGTTGGATCAATATCTCATCAAAAAAATTGTGATTGATGAAAAGTTCATCCGTAAAAGGTTAAACTTGTGGCACCCACCTGGTGTAAGGACATCCATCTAACTACATTAAAAAATGGTTTGGAAGGACTTTAGAGTGACACGTGTCCCCCCAACCCTCCATTTCTCTCTCCTTCTACACACACTAACACACACACACACACACACACACATACATATATATATATATATATATATATATATATATATATATAATTTTAAGTTCTAAATTTAAAATTTAAAATTTTAGATATTAAAATTTTAAAGTTTATAATTTCAAATTTTAAGCTCCAGATTTTAAATTTTATAATATTTATTTCTAAATTTCAAACTTCAAAATTTAAACGCTTAAACCCTATATAATTAATTAATTGTATTAATAATACGCATAATAAATTGCGTAATAAAATCCATTCTGGTAGATACAATCTAAATCATGAAAAATGTCGACATATGAAAAAATACAAAATTTAAATTTCTGGAATAACAATTTATAAACATAGTGTGTGTTTCTCTGTATATATATAAATATAGTTTTATAAACAATTTCTTCTACTATTTATTTTTCTTTTATTTACTGATTTATTTAAATTATTTGAATAGATTTATCTCAAATCTTTTTCACATAAATCTTTACAAAATAATTTAATTATTAATAAACTGTTATATAAATTTATGTTGCACATATACCAGTTTTAATTATTTTTCTTTAAACATATTTAATTATTAAATTATTTTTAACATAACTTTTACTTAATCAATAATTAGACTTATAAAACTATATAAAATATATATAAATATAAATCAAAATTTATTATTAAAATATTTTTATATCCGCAGCATCGCGCGGGTCTTTCACTAGTGTATATCGATATGAGAAGGCCTGAAGTGAACACGTGTCACTTTATTCCGATTACTTCTTACCATCATTTATCCACACTCGGCTTTGTAAGCAAAATATACATAGCGTATGTAAAGTGCATGATATAAAAGTACTTTAATACTCCTTTGTCAAATTCGGTTTTCTTCTTTAGAGAAGAGTAGTACATTATTCGTTTCATTTATTAAAAATATGAATTAAACTATATCAGTTTCTTAGTCAAATTCTAACACATTTGATCTTACCATTTCGCCCGTTATGTAGTTTTTGCATTTAAATCCTTAACAATTAACAACTTGTAAATATAATTCTATGCGCAAGTCTTTAAAATTAGTATTTATATACAAGTCTTTGGACTTTTATTGTTATAAGGTATTTATATATAAATTTATTCAACTTATATACTTTATATAAAAAATTCGTATTGGTTAATATTTTAGATTTAATGGTTCAGTTCCTATTTGAATTTTTTACATAAAAATTTCTTAAGACCCTTTAAAAATCATGTATGCGTTACTCTTTATAAAAATTTGTGTATAAAAGTCTATTAAAAGGTAATCTTATATTATGATCTTTATAAGATCCTATTTAGATTAAATATTTGCCTATATATCTTATAAAAGAATAAATAAATTCATCCATGATATTAATGGAGTCCTCATTATTTATATCATCTATTTATATAAGTACTTCATAAAATGTATTTATATATATTCTACTCANTGCATTAAAAATTAAAATAATATAAAAATAGGACTTAATTTTTAAAATGGTTTATAGTTAAGTGGTCTCCATATATATACAACTACTAGCGAACCCGCGCTTCGAAATAATTGTATTATTTTATAATTTAGAAATATATAACTTATTAGTAATTTTGTATTGTTGTATTGAAGAAAATTATATCGCATGTATTACATATTATATGGATACGTAATCCACATAGGATCAATGTCTAAAAGTTGTATATAATAACAAAAATAATAAATTCATCCATGATATTAATGGAGTCCTCATTATTTATATCATCTATTTATATAAGTACTTCATAAAATGTATTTATATATATTCTACTCAAAAAGAGTCTTATATTTATAGCCTTATTAAATTGCTATCTAAATTTATTATTTTTGTTATTATATACAACTTTTAGACATTGATCCTATGTGGATTACGTATCCATATAATATGTAATACATGCGATATAATTTTCTTCAATACAACAATACAAAATTACTAATAAGTTATATATTTCTAAATTATAAAATAATACAATTATTTCGAAGCGCGGGTTCGCTAGTAGTTGTATATATATGGAGACCACTTAACTATAAACCATTTTAAAAATTAAGTCCTATTTTTATATTATTTTAATTTTTAATGCATTTTAGTTTAGGTTATATTTAATAAAGTCTAATAATTTAGGCTGTTAACTGTTATTGAACCTTTTTAGAGAACTAAAAAAAAAAAAATTCAAATTTAACAAAATTTTAATCTTTAAACTATTTATCCAATTAAAATTAATCATAATACAAAGAACTTAAAAAGCCATGTTAATAGAAAAGAAAGGTAAAGTTTGAATAATCAATTTACACATCTACTTATTATTCATTTATTTTTCTCGATGAGAGTTGTACTTGATTTGACACTAAATTAGAAAAACAACATTAAATCGAAGGAGAAAGATAAGTGCAAAACAATTGGTAGATATTGTAGCACATTTCTTCAATTTGGAAAGATAAGTATGAAAATTAATTCCCACATTTTCAGGCAATAGTTTTGACAATGAATTCAACAGGATAAGATTATTAAGAAGTCGGTGCGATCGTGATTACTTCGCTGGTTGTTTACTTCGGGTGTAGCAAACAAAGGTTTGACTGACAAAAGCCTATAACTTTTTGATGTGACGAAAAGCTAGAAAAAATCCTATCCCGAAGACTTTATTTTTAATATGTGTTGCAGAAGTTGGTCGAAACAATTTTAACTAAAAAGATATAGTGATTTTTTAAATAGCTCCGCTATTAATTAGGCTCTCTATGTCAAGAAAGTTAACACAAGGACGAAAAAATTAATAGCGTCAAAAATTTGTTGTTTCTAATAGCACTTCAGCTGGACATAATTTGTTTTTTTTTTTTTTGAGAGATAAGTAACACGCTACCCGCTTCATCTATTTCATTTAGAAAATAAACTTAGCTGAAAATGTAAATCAACTAGGATTCGAACCCGGGACCTCGGGTATCAACTACCAAACCTTTTGCCACTTGCTCTAGGGACAGTCGATGCTGGACACAATTTGTTATAATCGAGAAATGCGCATGCACCAATCATATCGCGATCCTTAATGGATAAAGCAACGGACGGTGATTGCTTGATCCATTAAATGTTTATGATTTAGATTTAACAAGAAGTATCCTTCAAAGATAAAGCCAATTAATAACAACAGTTACATGTTTCAAAAAATGCCAAATTTTGGAAAAGCATGGTGCCCTATTTTTTGAGTAAAACATGGCCCTACTTTGTTTACTTTTTAAGTTGTGGGTACGGAGAAAAAAAAAGGAAAAAAAAGGGACAACCTAAAACCCCAAACGAGCATTGCCACGTGTTCATCATTGAAAAATTTTAAAATACACCAGTTATGCTAGTGATATGATATTTTCAACTAATCAAATTAATTTTTTTGAATTAATCTGTCTTATCATAATTTAAAAAATTATTATAATTTTTAAAAATAAATCTAATTAATTTATTATTTCTCATATGGTGTAAGTGTGCCGCACTTACTCCGGTGCCGTAGCTCCATTCCAAAAACTTAATTAAGTAAAGGGGAAACTTTAAATATTCTATGTGGTTTCGCACTTTCTCACTTTAGTATCGTATGGTTTAAAGTGTATTAAGTTAGTACTATGTGATTTCGCACTTTCTCACTTTAGTACCCTGTGATTTTAAATATATCAAGTTAGTACTATGTGGTTTCGCACTTTCTCACTTTAGTATTTTTTGGTTTAATATTTCGTTAAATTATATACCTCGAAAAAGATAATAAAAAGAAAAAAAAAATCACAGGATACTCACTTGATACAAAAATAAAATCACAAGTTACTAAATTGATACATTTGAAATTAAAAGATATTAAAAAAACAAAGTGCGAAATCTCAAGATACTAACTTAATATATTTTAAATTATAAAATATTAAAGTGAAAAAATGTGAAACACAGAAGAGATATTTGAAGTTTCTTCTTAAATAAATAAACACACGAAGGGAGGGGGGCGTGACTATGTGGCCAATGGTATTGTGCCAGGTGTCCTCTTCATTATTTGAGAGGGCTCATTTACGTCCGCACAATAATCGACCAATGGGAGACGTCCACGTGTGAGAAGGACAGTGCAGTGCGTGGGTGGGTTCCTCTTTTATTCCGTTACTGTGGGATGGGGATTGTTGAGAGTGTGCCGGCTAAAGAGATCAGAGATATTTTTGGTTTCCAAATAGGAAAAAGCTACCTGAGCCATGTCACTCGAGAAATTATTGCATGGACCATGATTTGTAGAACTGGGCCTCTCTGGGAAGAAAATTTCTAGAATGCAACGGGTATATTAGTGACGTGGCGTAACAAACCAATCAAGTTAATTCTTTTAAAAATATATGTCAAAAGTATTTTTATTGTACTTTCGTTTGAAAAGAAGGAATGTGATTGGCTTGTTATTGATGACGTGGTGCAAGTGTGACAGTGTAGAATTCCTCCTCTGGGAACTAGTTAATGATCGCGTATCACCGACAGTTTCTGACGCAAGTGGTTAAGAACTCGATAGTTGATACCCGAGATTTCAAATTAGAATTCTAGTTGATTCATATTTCTAGCTAAATTTATTTTTAAATGAAATAAACGAAACAGATAACATGCTACCTATCTCTCCAAAAAAAAAAAAAAAAATCATGCGTCGCGTATGTGGGTTAAAAATGTTTCACAAAATTAATAAAAAAAGACACAGAAAATCGACATGCAAAGAGATGAGATCGATCCCTTAGTGGTTAATTCTGATCGTATTTGAAGAGTCCTCGACGGTAAAAAAAAAAAAAGAAAAAAAGTGAGGATCAATGACGCACACGTGCGCGCTACATGACTATTTTAACGGGGTGCTAATAGAAATTGAGAACAGAAACCACATGGTATATAAGTGATACAGTTATAATTATAAAATATTAAGATTAAAAAGTGATGAACTATAGAAAAAATATATGAAGTTTTTTCTAAAATTTATAATCAAATTATAATATNGCTTCTTGCAAGCTCGAGCTTTCTCTTAATCTAATTCGAGCTGAGTCGGACTGATGTTTGCTCGCTTAATTGATGACTTTTATGGCTAACACAAAATATATAAGCTGAAATTAATGTTTATATATATATATATATATATATATATATATATATATATATATATATTGTGGAATGACTGAAGAGGTAGCGAGGAAGGCAACAAAATAATAGATGAAAATATATTACGTCTCAGCACTTCTAAAATAATGAGTTTAGGGTTGATTCTGATATTATATTATCTAAAATGCCAATCTTATAAAAAAAAATATAGAAGTTATCTTAATGGTACTATTATTTTGTATGACTATTTGGTGTAATATTTTACTGGTTATATCCAATTTAGTTAGCTAGAAGTTTGATAATTAATACACGAGATTTGTAAAAATTTGTAAAAAATCGAGTTTTGTAATTTAGATAGAACATATCAGAGGAATAAGTATCAGCTAACTCTCTATACCGGTAGCCACAATAAGACAAAGGATGCAAGCGTTATTCAGAATAATTGGGCGTAAAGCGCTTATTGGTGGCTTGTCAAGTCCGCCGTCAAATTTTAGGGCTCAACCTTGAACAGGCGGTGGAAACTATCAAGCTGGAGTACGATAGGAGCAGAGAAAATTTCCGGTGGAGGATGAAATGCGTAGGGGATTGGAAACAACATCAACGGGGACCTTAGAGCTTATATTAACTCATATATATATCTCTTTATCGATCATTTCAATTGCGGTCACACTTCATTTAATGACCTTATTAGTCACAACATTGTACGATTACGTGATTCGTCAGAAAAAAGAATGATAGCTATTTTTTTTTCTCTATAAATAGAATTATTAGAAGACGAAGGGTCCGTCGAAAATGAATGAAAAGATAGAAAAATCAGAAAAAGAAAGAATTTTTTGGTTCGACGTATAGAATTAGCTAAACATTTCATTCGAACAAATATAGAATCAAAATGGGCGGTGTTGTACTTATTACCAATTTTTCCTCCCGACAAATAAATGTAAGATCTAGGCTGAAATACTATTAATAGCACAAAGCTATTGGTAAGTGCTATTAAATTTTTGGCCCTTTGATGAAAAAATGTGTAGTTAATTAGAATGATGTGGGCCTTCTAGGGTTGAGTGAGTTATTGGTTTAATAATATAATCTAACGGATGAAAATAGTCAAAGGGTTAAATTTAACTACGGAAAGCTTAATAGCACCAAATATTTGGTGCTATCAATAGTATCCCAGCCGGACTCATGAATATCAGCTAATGAGTTCGGATATTAATTAACGAATTCTATAGAAGAGTTATTTATCGGAGTAATATTTCTTTTAAGAAAAAGGTAGCATGCTGCCCGCGCTTTGTTTATTTTTTTATAAGATAAACTTAGGCTTCATTTGGAATTGTGGAAAAATTGCGTTACGTGCGGTGAAAAAATACGTTAGAAAAATAGTCTGTTTGTTTCCGTACGTAATGTTGCATTTCGCATATCGCGATGAGTCGGTTACGATATATTTTCTGCGGTCCCATCGGAGAACGCAGAAGCATATCCCTATATGTTTTTTCCTCAACTTCATTTTATCTAATAGCGTTTGATAAGCCTCAATACCAAACTAAGTCTTAGTTGGAAATGTGAATCAACAAAAATTTAAATTTAAAATCTCGAATATCAACAACCAAAATTTTTACCGCTTGCACAAGGAACAGTCGATTTTATGGGAGCAATATTCTTACTGTTCTATTAGTAGGGATGCAAACGGGGCGGATCTGGGGGCGGGAGACCCGCCCCGCCTCCCGCCCCAACTAGCAAAACCCGCCCCGCCTCCCGCCCCGAATCCGTAACGGGTTAAAAAATACATCCCATAATCCGCCCTGCCTCGTAACCCGTCTCCTACCGGCGCTCCAAATCCGCCCCGCCAACTAATATTTTTTATAAAATTATAATATTATTAATATTTTATAAAATATAAAATAATAATTTTTAATAATATTATATATATATAATTTAACAATATTAATGATAAAAATTAAAAATATGAATCACAATTCAAAACAAATTCAAATGTTTCAAATACATTAGAAATGAGAGTAATAACTTATTTGTATTTTGAACTTTTTTTATAAATATATTATTTTTTAAAAATATTTTTTAAAAATACAAATGATATTCGGAGCGGATTCGGAGCGGATTCAGGGCGGATCATGACGGGGCGGATTCGGGGCGGGTCAAAATTTTTTTCGTTTCCTGCCCCGAATCTGTCTCGGATCGTAAAACTTATCCCATTTTCTGTTCCGAATCCGATTACTTTCTCTCATTTACTGCCTCCGTCGGAGCGGATCGGGATGAGAGCACCACCAATCCGGATCCGTTTGCATCCCTATCTATTAGCAACAAATAGATATTTACGGCAGGGAAAATTAGTAATGTACGAGGAGTTGTAATTTAGCTAGAACACTCCACACCGACAACTCTGCATTTGAGTTCGTGCTTATCATTTTTTAATCGTTCTCGTGTTCGGAGAACCTCGGACGACGCAACAGTTTCTCCACCGCGTAGTACAGTGTCCGTGGGAGTGGGAACGGGGACGCGTGGACGAATGGGAGCGGCGCAACGCGGCGCGTGGCTCTTCGTGGATGCGTAGAGGGACGGTACGGTGTGCGTGCTTATCCACTTCCACCCTTTCTGGTAAAGGCGCTTTGGTTGTTTTTTTTAAGGAAAAAAAAATACTGTTCAGAGTTTTGTCTGAGAACATCCCAAGAGATAAAAGAGTGGGACGGGGCCATAAAAAAATGGTAGCTAGGGCAGTGGCATTGTATGCTCCTTAGCTTTGGACATGGGGCCTCTTCATTTTTGGCGCGCACAATTCGATAAATGGCGTAATCGGGTTGGGAAAATTATACCTTAGCGTAAGTGATAAGAGCTTAATGATTGGTATCCGAGATTTTCAGTTCGAATTTTAGTTATTTCGTGATTTTAGTAAAAATTATTTGTTTTAAAAAAAAATAACCGATAGCTTATCATCTTTCAATCTAAAAAAAAAAAGTTGAGAAAAGATTAATAAAGTGATCTATTTCTAATTTGTAGCACCTCTATTTTCTAAATTTTTATAATTAAATATGATTAGGAGGCATACATTGAGTTGAGTTGAAGCACTTCATTATTTAAGAAAAAATAGTATGCCTGTCCAATTTGTTTATTTATTTTAAAATAAATTTAGCTAAAAATGTAAAGCAACTATATTTCGAATTTGAAATCTCAGATACCAACCATTAAGCCTTTTGTTATGAATAGTCGAGGATCCAACACCGTAGACGTGATCTATAAGAGACATTATCCGCCTGCAACCTAATTGTATTTTAGCATGTAGTTGTTTAAGGGACTAGGCATGTGGGTTGGATCTGTGCCATAATTGAGTGGGATTTCATTTGCCATAATACAAAGCCTTTCGTGCTTCCAGCTTATTTTTGATGTTGCGACTTTCGAATCGTCGATCGGCTCCGTTAAACTTGATCTAGAGTATTTGAAGTACCTAGAAAATAAATTTTATTATTTTTCGATATCATTTGCCTAGTGATCGAAGGGGCTCAAAATCAATAATTTTAATGGTCGTAGTGAGCCGTTTACAAGTTTAACGATGTAGAAATATCCAAATCACGTGAAATTTTGAAAGAAAATTCTTTATACTATATAAAACGTACAAGATCAATATCTTTGATCTAAAATTTTAATGTCATATTATCACGTTTTGTAATATTTTTATTTTCAGCCGTTAATTTTGAGCCCCTTCGTTCACTAGGTAAATAATATCGAAAAATTGCATAATTTATTTTTTAGGTATTTCAAATACTCTATATCAAGTTTAACGGAGTCGATCGACGATTCGAAAGTCGCAACATCGAAAACGAGCTGGAAGCACGGAAGGCTCCGTNTTTATCTCTATAAGATTAGCATACTTTCACCTAGAAACCAGGTGTATGAACATTAAACCAGGTAGTACGAAGATCATATATTGACGTTATGCAAAAAATGCAGAAATCACACAAAAATGGAAACAGGATGAACAATGACATCCACAGAAACTATATATATATATATATATATATATATATATATATATATATATATATATATATATATATATATTAGAATTATTCCGTGTAGTAATTAACATGTGTCAAGAAATTGTTAGGAAATCTCGCATTGGATCTAAACAAGGATACTGTTCTGTATATAATGTGTATAAAAATTTTCATCTATCAACCCAGGCACGTTCGTGCCCTTTCCAACACACATCAAGTTCTCATATGTAATATATTACTGGGCTCTGCACTTGAGCCCAGCTATAGGCGAGACCGGGGCCGAATGATCTGAGGACTTGATTCTTTGAACATCTGGCTTGACCTGCTCGACAAGCCTCGGATCGTCGAAAAAGCAGGTCTATCACTAATGGGATCTGTGGGTCGGCCCAAGGATCTAAATTTGATCCCAAATTAGGAATTTTGTTGCCCCGTGATTTGCTATTCTTTTCCCCATCATACAGGTAAGAAAGAAGTATACAACACACACAGTTGTATCGTTTAAGGATCCTTCAATTTGTAATTTGTTCGAGGATTTCCTTCTAACTGATCCACGAAGTCCATTCAACATCTTCTGTCTCGGACTCGCGTCGAGAGTCAATAACTAAGAAAATCCCACCTGATCTTCCCGACCAGGATCGCCCGTCCCGGCTCCATGCATTCGGTTCAGACCCGACCCGGTTCATTATATGGGGTGGGATCTAAAAATTTGTGGCTCGATGAAAGCTGGACCTGGACCTGGACCTGAACCTGGTCCGGGCCTGGGGTGAGAGTAGAGAGCGAGAAAGATATTACATGTGCTCTGAATCTCTGATGAAACATAAACTGAATCCGGATAATTGTTTACCAGAAAAGATACAAAAGGAACGAATGAACAAGCCCGGCCCATTTTAGCATGTACAGGAATCCTTGAGGAAATTTTTTTTGCAAAGAACAAGCCCACCAATTTTATTTTATTTTTTTTTTAATTTTTTTTATTTTTTTTTTATTTTTTTTCCTCGACGGACGCAATTTAAGTCGAGTACACGGACCGAGACCGCAACATCAGTCGTGCGAGAAGTGCCTAAGCGCCGGTGACGAGCTCCTCGGCGACCAAGCGGCGCGTCTCCAACGCCGGCGCGTTGGAGCCGGGGCAGGCGCGGCGGGTGAGGAGGGGCCACCAGTGGTGCAGGCGCTGCGCCCGGGAGCGGCGCACCACGGAGCGCGTGTGCTGCTTGAGGAGCGCGCTGATGGCCTTGGCGTAGTTGCTCGAGTCGTGGTCGCGCAAGATGGCGCCCTCCGAGCCGTACGCCTTGGGGTCGCTCAGCGTTTCGAGCGGGTGCGGCGTGTTCAGGAAGGCGCGATCCGCGCTCCGCGCCGCCGGCGGGTTTGAGGGCGTAGAGGGCCGCGCCGTCGGGCAGGAATGGGTGCGGTGGGGAGGACCTCTCGTCCGGCTGGAGGATGTACGTCCGGCCCAGCGGCGAGTACAGCACCTTCTGCTTCGCCCAATGGAGAAAAGATTCTTTAAATTTACGCGGTAAAAATAATATAATATAAAGATAATATTTTTTAACTATTATATTACCGAATGCGACCACGGTCGCTAAGAATTATATTAAAATGACACTTTAGCTAATATTGGTGGAGCCGTACAGGCAGGAAGGAAAAGCATTGGATGAGAAAGTTTTGACTCTTATTAATTCTTTTTTAATATTGATGCCTTTACTGAGAGGACTAGTACGTAAGTGACTCCCCAGTAACAAGCCGGTCTTTCATTAAATAGAGATTGAATATTTAACAAAAGGAAAGTTCAGAACATCAAGAAAAGAGTCAGATTAATCAAGTAGAACTAATTAGGTCAGTTCAAGGTAGCGAGCGATGCGACATTGACTAATACTCGGTCGGCATTTAATTAACGTCAAATTCAGGGACTCTACCTCGTTGTTGAGGCAGGGATGGGATCGGAACGCGCCATTGAGCCGCTTGAGCACGAGCGCGACGTGGCCCGGGTAGCTGCAGGAGAAAGCCCTGGGCACGATGTCGCGGTGGATCATCACCGCACGCACGTGCCCCTCGCCGACGCCGAGCCGTTCCAGCACGCGCTGCCCTCCGCAGAACACGGAGGGCGTGCCGAAGGTGACGACCGGGTGGAGCGCCCCGGGCCCAACGGCGCCCCGCGCCAGCAGCATCAGGCTCACCAGCACCGCCAGGCTCCCCCCGAGGGAGTGGCCCGTGAACCGTAGCATGGCCCGGTCGCCGTGGGCCTTTAAGTGCGCCTCGATCTCGGGCAACAGCTGGTCGTAGATCCCCTTCGCGGCTTCGTATATTCCTCTATGTACAGGAACTCCAGTGTTCTGGGTAAAGTAGCGTTAAGAAACTCACGTAAGAGACCTCAGTGGGGAAGTCGTAGGAAATTTACAGAGAGGAGTAATTAATGAGTTGCGTGAGCTTAATTAATTACTTCGAATTTAGTTGGTTCGAACAGTAGATTGGCTTGCCACGAAGCCAGCGAGTCCGATCCCTGCCCATTTCGTCCAACATGTTAAAGGTGTTTATACTGGCAAAAAGTGTAATGTGAACAAGAGATGCACGCTGAGACAAATAATTTCTAATTTCCGAAAAATAAAAAAAATACGCTATTGAGAAGTCCAAAGATTGATCTTTCCACTTTAAGATCGAGATGCACGCTGAGGTAAATAGCAATTCGATAATAACTAATTAACTACTCTAATAAGTAAACATATTAGAGTAAACAATTATTTTGAGCAACTACAGAACATTTAAGTAATGCTACTATACGTACGTGCCCAGTTTGGCGGGGCATTGGGTAGCTAAGATTTCTTTTCTTTTTTTTCTTTTTTTTTTTAAAAAAAATTGTCTATAGTTAATTTATTCTCCAATACTATTTTTCGAAGTTGACCTCCGATCGAACACCTTCGCTAGGGGTGATTGCGTAACTTCACACGCTCACCTGGATGACGAAGCAGCGGGTGTGCGTCGCGGGCTCGTCGCACACGAACCACTCGCACGGCGAGGAGTGGAGCGAGCGCAGGTCCTTCGCGGCCTCCCGCCGCGCCGCCTCCTCGGCCGCCACCACCGACGTCATCGTCGACGCCGCCACGTAAGCCGCCACCTCGGACTTGTACGGCGCCGCGCTGCAACTCGCCACGTCGTCATCGTCGTCGTCCTCGTCCTCCTCGACCCCCTCGGGTCGCGCGCCCAGCGAGAGGAGGCCCTTCGCGCGGGAGTGCACGTAGGACGCGGCCGACGCGGCGATGTCGTACGCGACCGCGGGGCGGACCGGGCGCTTGGGCTCGGCCGCGCCCGAGTCCGAACGGGCCGGTCCGGCGCTGGGCCGGGTTGAGTCGAGCTCGAGCTTGGCGACCACCGCCGCGGCCTCCGCTTTCTTCTCCAGCGACGACGTCACGAACAGCAGGTCGTACCACTTCCTCAATTCCGCTGCCTAAAATTTTATGAAATCGACGTTAGATAAAAATCGCGGGCCCCACATGCAGTAGTGATGCCACCGAACACACAAATTCGCGCTTAACAACGCACATACGAAAAAAAAGGAGGGAAAAAAAAAAAAAAGAGTAATGATGAGATCAGGGGCCTTTCGTTGAGAAATGGACGGGTAGGATGGGGAGCGATTAGGTTACCTTGATCTCGGGTATCACGTAGGCCAAGTTGGAGAGATGGGCGAGCTGGGAGAAGAGCATGGCGTCGGACCAGGGGACTCGGACTAGAAGCTTCGAGAAGGAGTCGCGATCCCACTCGGCGATCCGATCCGATACTTTGCTCTCTCCCTCCTCCTCTTCATCCTCCGTGTCGTAGCTCACGCCGCAGTAGTAATCCGCTTCGTCCTCCTCCTCGTCCTCGTCCTCCTCCTCCTCATCGTAATTCGCATTATCCTCCTCCCTCTGTTTCCGATCCCTCCACCGTGTCCTCACCTCGAGGAGCCTCTCCACCCAGTTCGCCCTCTCCGCCTTCTCGTCCGCCTCCTCCTCCTCCTCCGATCCCGCCTCCTCGTCGCCCTCCTCCGCGTCCACGAGCCGCATCTCGCCGCGCGCGTCGTCGGAGTCGAAGAGGAACGACCGGATCGAGCCGGGAAGGATCGATCCCGAGATCGAGAAGGGGAAGACCCCCATCGAGCGGCTCTTCTTCAGCGCGGCGGCGCGGGGGACGATCACGGAGCAGCGGAGCTGCGGCTCCGACCACGACCGCCGGATCCCGCCGAACTCCTTCGTCGCGGGGACGCCGACGATCCTAGGGCTGCTCCCCATTGCCGCCGCCGCCGCGATCGCCGGAGCCGCCGACGCACCAGGTACGCTCACCGCCATGATCCCCGCCGCCGCGGCCGCCGCCGCCGCGGTGGTGGTGGGAATCGCAAATGCTGCTTCTTCTTCTTCTTCCTCTGCTGCTGCTTCTTCTCGTCCTTTTCGCTATCGACCGAGGAGGGGCGCTGTGATCTCGACGAGGTTACCAAACTTAGTAATCTGAATTCGTCCACGCCCTCGCCCTTCCCCATCCTCCATTGGTGATCGCTAATCGCCCCTTTAATAGTAAAACCAAAATTCCTTAAAAAAATATATAAATTAATTAGATAAAAATTAGAGAAGCCACGAAACCGCGAAAGATGGTGAAATGCCATAAATGCCCATTAATCACATGACGTCTCTCCCTACGCAAGTACATTTATAAGGCCTATGCGTTCGGAGGATCCACCGTCCGATGTGATCACATCCTTCTGACGTGGCATAACGGACGGCGATCGATGGAACAACTAAAACAAAGTGTGTGCACGGTGTCGTGAAGTGTGGTACTTTGGGATCTCCGTCCCAAGTCCCAACCAAAATAATAAAATCTTAAGAAAAAGAGATACTAAGTTTGAGGACAAATTCCAGAAAGCGACACTTCTATCTTCGGATTTTACGTTTTGTAAACCAACAACTTTCCTGAGAATAGCAAAAAGATGTTGGAATCGTGGACGGTATATTACCCTCCATAAACACGTATGAGTCGCACAAAAAAAAAAAAAAAAAAAAAAAAAAAAAAAAAAAGAAAAAGGGGTTGGAGCGAGTATGTTTAAACAATGTGGAAAATAAGTGAAACGTATAGGTGAAGCTTAGGAGATCTTTAATAAGTTGATCTACATAATATTTTATCAATGCAAGGCATTTTTGAGTGGATAAGATAGTAACCGGTTGTAAGAGGAGGCAGTGCACGAGCTGACGTGGTGCACCGGAGAGACTATTTTTACTTTAGCAGGTGGAACATATAGAAAACTTGCAAGAAAAGCGAGGAGGTCTCGTGGAAGCCAGTGTGGATAACAGAGAAGGAGCCACTAACCCACCGGATTAAAATACAATAGAGTAGGGAATCACCCCCGAAAGCTGGATTAGTGTGGTGTCATGGATCAAATAGTTGGTGTGCATCAAACCTTTTGGGTTACCAGAGAATAATTAGTTGGAAAACCGATGATTCTCTCACAAATTGTCCCTCCTCTCTTTGTCCTCTCCCTCACACTCCAAACGTAGGCCTCTTATTTAATGCGAACAAGTGTAGAAAGAGAGGAGGAGAATCACCGAGCACGTGTGCCGTGGTCGACTCCCACATTTAACGGGTTTTAGGACGGAAATGCCCTTCGCCTGCTCTGTTGCTGTTGCGAAACAGAGGGGTTGTTGCGGTAATTTTATGGCAGTTTTGGGGCGCAGAGGGTTTGTAGCAAGTGTTCGGTTGCATGAAGTTAGGGGTTTCTCAAAGCACCACCTCACCCCGCGCGCGTGGATTCTTCTCCCACCGCGAGTGACTAAAATTTCCTACGGAGACTACGGGAGAAGAGTGGAGAGTTTAAATCATACATTCGATACGTTATTTACCCAAATCGAACCTCGATCAGGTGCGGTCCACACAGAAATAGGCCCAGTGAGTTCGTACCAACGTCCATTTTGATTTAGGGCCGAACCATGTCTGAGCTCGGCTTAGATTTAGGCCGGCGATTAGGCCTTGGGCCCCTGAATAGGTCCATTAAGCCCGATTTAGATTTTCGCATTTAAGACTTTTGCTTCCTTTTTATGTAGATTTGAGGTTCAATGTTTAATTTTATATATTAGTGCCTACATCTTAGCAATAGCTTACAAAGATCCTAACCAACGATTTTACCTCACTCAACTCAATTTTATTTGTATTTTAGCTCCTGTTTGGTCCGTCTTCCAGAGAAAAGGATATAACCTGCCGTGGGCAAAAAGTGCCAACCCTTTTCTTTAAGCAAGAGAGAAAAAAATAACATACTATCCGGTTCATTTATTTTAAAAAAATATAAACTCAAGTTAAAAATATAAACTAATTAGGCTTCAACTAGAAGCACCAACAAACTTGATGCTTACTTATGTAGTGTTGTGCATTCAAGACAATGAGGACCAAAGTCATGTGCACAAGCACCAAGTACAATGCTGCAAGCATGCGAATTCGGTAGCAAAATCATGTACGCTACCTCTGGGGGATAATTGCTTCATAAACTCTATAAATCATGCACATGGGGATCATCAAGCAGAGAATCAATTTCAAGAAATTACATATACGCATACAACTTACAAAAAAAAAAAAAAAAAAAAAAAAAAAAAAAGCCCATAGTAGCACATACACATGATTATCTACTCACAATAAAATCCATGTAAAATTCGGATTTGAATACAAACTCAAACTGCTGCTCTGTTAAGACTCAGCAGCAACCAACATCAACTCTCAATTTCTTGTGAGAAGTTTACAAACAACCCCTGAACTTTATGATTAAAAAAAAAAAAAAAAANAAAAAAAAAAAATCCTTGACCTGCCACTTGAACTCCCGCCGTGATTACTTCATAACAACTATCAAAAACAAGTTGCCCACGAACGAGCAAACATAAACAAAAATTTTCAAACCGCCCCTTACTTTATAATATCTTTTAGTTGGTTCAAAAAAACCATTTGAGCAAAAATTTGAATTTGAAGCTGATTAAAAGGTCACCTAAACAAAACCAACTAGATCATTGACAGGTCTGGGACTGCTCCGGACTCCGGAGCGAGAGGATTTCTAAAAATTTTCATAAAGTTCAGAGGGTTGGTTATTTGTAAATTTCCTTCTCTTCTACATATGGCTGTATCTTGTACACTCTGCATAACTCTAGAACTAGTACCTTGCGCGCCTGGCTGGGAAGCTCAATTAGCTAGCACCTCCCATATCAACTCGGGGTCGAACGACGGCATCCTTGCGAGCGAGCACTCGCCGTCCATTTCGGCGAATCCGACGGTCGCCGCGCTCTCCGAGGAGGTTGATGACGAAGACGATGACGACGACCACGACGACGTGTTCGCGGGGCACTCCTGGGACGGACTTGGTGCTACCACCGCGTGAGAATTATTGATACTCTGATTGTTGTTATGGTTGCTGTTGTTATTATTACTATCGTCGTTTGCCGGGGGATCTTTTTTGCTGGGGTTGGGGTTGGTGTTGGGCTTGGGGTTGGGCTTGGCGGGGCGGTAGGTGCCGAGCCACACCCGCACCCGGTTCTGCGGGAGCCGGATCTCGGCCACCCACTTCCCCCACTGCCGCTGCCGCACCCCGCGGTACAGCTTCGTCCCCCGCGCCGACGCCGCCGCCGCCGCCGCCCCCCCAAACCCTCCGCGGTGGGCGTAGCAGGGGTGCGCGCGCGCCAGGGCCACGCCGAGCCGCCGGAGGAGCTCCGTCTGCCGGAGGTAGACGCCGGAGCCGAGCTGCTCCGGCGCAGCCGCGGCGGAGAGCGGCGGGAGAAACGGCCGAAGGGGCGGCGGAGGGAGCGGAGGGGGGAGGTGGGAGAAGATGGAGTCGAGGGCGTTGGTGCCGGAGAGGAGGACGCTCGACACGGCGGAGCTGGCGGAGCCTATGTCGCTCGGAAACGACGCTATCTCCGCTAGGCTTTCTCGCTTTGCTCTCTCCATAACTTCGTCAATTTCTCGTTTGTTCCTTCGATTTTTGGGTGAAATTCGAAGCTAATTAAATTGCTGAGGGAAAAGAGGAGGAGAATTCCAAAAACTTAATTCCCTTCCCTCCCCCACTCCCCCGCCAAGGGGGGGAAAAAAAAAAGAAAAAGAGAGAGAGAGAGGGAAAATTAGAGGAGTGATAGGGAAATATAGAGATTTTTAGAGGGGGGGGGTGGGGATATATTTAAAAGAGTCGAAGGAGAGAGCGTTCGTTCTCCGTTTACGCTCCGAGCTCGCAGTGGACAGGGGAGAGCGAACCGAACGGGATCTTGCTTTATAGGCAGAGAGAGTTCCCTCCCTCATCTCTTCCCATTTTTCACTTCCCGAAAAAGCCCTCTAGGAGAGCGCTCAAGGCGGGAGTCGAAACGGAGGGTATTTTCGGAAAAACAGGGGGCTTTCAGAGGAGGGAGGGAGAGTGAGTGATAATAGATTAGATAATAATAACATAAATATAAATATAAATATAAATATAAATATAAATATAAATAAAATCAATCGTATAGTACAGTATATATATATATATATNCTATATATATATATATATATATATATATATATATATATATATATAGTATGAAAGAAGAATGGCGAGGGAGGAGTGGGGCTGGGGTTTGGGTTTGGGTTTGGGTCCACATGACATCGAACTGTTTCGGGACAGATCGGCACTGAAAGCTAAAAAGCAAACTTTTGGTATTTATGAGGCCCTGGCTGTACCGATGGCATACGCCCAGCGACACGTTTCAACTCGTGGCCATCTCTCTGCCCGCGGTCCCAGCAGCGCTCGGCCTGGCTTCCACTCCGCCCAACCCGATGAGCTCGGCTTGGCTCCACTCCGCCCCACCCCAATAGGAGAATGTCTTGCTATATCACACCTACGCTACATCAACCATATCCAATCAATTACTGGCCGTCCTTATCGCAAGTGACCGACTGTGTCCTTATCGCAAGTGACAAAAAAATTTAATGGATGATATTCGAGGTTTCATATTTAGACTTTAATTTACTATAATAATTTCTGATTTTAATTTTCAGAATTATTACAACTAGATCTTATAACTCAGTATAGTTGACTAAGTATTAATATATTACTAATATAGAAAAAAAAATATAGTAGTATGCTGATTGATGATGTGTTTAGAGTAAGTGGCAAAGGGTTTGATAGTTGGTACCCGAAGTTTCAAGTTCGAATTCTAGTTAATTCACATTTTCAGCTACGTTTATTTCTAAATGAAATAAACAAAGCGATAGCGTGCTACCTATCTCTCTAAAAAAAAATGATGTGCCAATAATTTTAAATTGGATTGTAAAATTTGATTGCAAAAATTCTGAAGGCTCAAGCGACAAATTATAATGAATTAAAATTTTTAGGACTAAATCGTAGCCTCCTCATAGTTTGAGGACTGAATGTGCAATTTACCTTTAATAGTATTTTAGGACTCGGATCGATCAAATCAACTGATTGGACGTGACTTGCTGCACAAATCAATTCGACTCAACTCATATAATCGGACTAATTTAAAATTTGCTTTGAGTCAGAATTTCTAAGATTCCGCCGAATTTTTCTTATTTGGTAGTGTAATAAATAGTTTTTTTTTTTTTTTTTTGAGAGATAGGTAGCACGTTACCTGCTTCGTTTATTTCATTTAGAAATAAATTTAGGCTACGTTTGGAAATGCTGGGAATGCGGAAAAATTACTTTACATGCGGTAAAAAAGTACTTTGGAAAAATACATGTTTGTTTCCGTACGTAATATTGCGTATGTAATATTGCGTTCCGCATATCGCGATGAGTCGGTTACGATATATTTTCTGCGGTCCCATTGGAGAGTGCAGAAGCATACCCCTCCTCAACTCCATTTTATAGCGTTAGATAAATCTCAATACCAAACTAAGACTTAGCTAGAATGTGAATCAACTAGGATTCGAATTTGGGTCTCGGGTACCAACCATCAAGTCCTTTATCATTTGTTCTAGGGACGGTAGTGTAATAAACAGCTGAAATTGTATGTTAGTATTTTAACAATCCGTGCTCAAATATTCAAAAATAATATAGTGTTATACTTTGATTATTATTTTTTATTATATACTATAAAAAATAATAATTAAATATTTATAATTTTATGGTAATGCTGTTTAATCTAGTGCTTGAACCAATGACTTGTGATTCTGGGATATTTCTAAGTCATCAACGGCTTTAAGCTTTAATACAATTGTTTATTTATATAAAGATAAAATCGTATAGAATTTATCTGAGCTATCATTCATCTACTTAAATCTTTAAAAAATTTGGTTATACTGTTTAATATTTTAATTTATTTGATTAGAGTTATTTGTTAGTTTTAAAATTAAAATTAAAATTTAAAAAACTAAATAGTCAAATTAAAATAGTTCATAGTTCAGATAAGATAGGTGTGTTTTTTTCCTTACATAGAGTACGGAAACAAATTATTTTATATTTTTCCTAAAACAAGTGAAGAAATTAAATAAATTCGTCTCCAAGTGTCCTCAAGCTTTAAGAGGCCAACCAGAAATCATTCGAATGGCACCTAACTTAATTATATCCTATGTTTTAGTAACATGATAAAATCAATTATTGATAGAATCTAGCATGTCGGAAAGAAAAAAAGAAATATCAAACTTGTTAGGAAACTACTATAACTAAGATCTTATTGAAATCGCAGAATAATTAAAAATCGAAAAAATATACTGAATAACATATTTATGTGCCAAGTAGGGCCTAAAAAATTAAGTTGCTATACCTTTGTATGTCATTCTCATATCACTTGAAATTTATTCTTTTTCAACAGTAAATATTATTGTCAATTGATAACTATTAGTTGCAGTAATAATTTTGTACAATAAATAAGAATCGTTGCAAATCGTTGTTATACTTGTGGTAATAAATGACTAACTAATAAGATTGCATTATCATAATGGTAATGGCACAAACTGTTGTAATAAAATAAATTTTACAATAATGTAATTGTTGATGCTATTAAATTGATGTAATAGAGAAACCTCTTTCGGATTTCAGTATTTTTTAAAAAAATAAATTGATTACACAAGTAAATTTTAATGTTTGAAAGAGTAGACAAAAATCTCACGCCTATAAACTAATGAGTGTACAAATAGTATTGCCCATTCCGCAAACTGAGCAATTCGATTTTGGTACTTGATTTTTGATTTGATTGACGAAGTTCAAAACGAACGAGTACGAAGCAAGTCAAAGTATCATAAATATGCATATGAGAAGTAATCACGGGCAGTAAATTTTAGTCTGCTTAAGTCAAATTTGCACTTCCATCAGTAAGAGATTTGTCCTTAACCGCGAATCCTTTCTCTTCCAATGTTCTCTACACAATTTGTTGTGCAATTCACTGCGGAAGGCAATGTGAAGATCTTCGAAAGCGTAGTCGACTTTATGTTGAACTTATAATCATCGCGAAATATTCTTACTTTGAGGTACATTCTTTGGTACAGAAAGCATTAATCGACCCTAGTTACGATAATTTTTAGCTAATATTGGAGCTGGATCCAGTATATAATTAAAATAAGTAATTAATTAAACTCGCCAGCTTATCATCACAGGTTTGGAACGTACGTACTATGTCCACAGCATACGTTAGTTCGTACGTACTTCTCTAACCCTGTTGAAACATGTTACCAACATACCGTTGATTGAATGCGGTGGACCCTACTGTAATCGCTTATCTATTCAAAGATTTCAGGTTTAGCGTCTTCGTATCGCACTTAATTTCTCACTTTTCTCGCTTTTTTGAGGCAAGTGTAGATCACACTTCAATGTAGTGGCAAAGTAATTGTTGTTATCGAGTGTTTAAGGGGGAGCGAAGTAGTTAACATAGTCTGAATTAAAATGCACAACAGGAGTAGTGATCCACCCTAATTAGTTCTCACATCGTGGAGAACATGTCTTGTTCCCCTCTCGATGAGCAAACCACATGTAGTCCTTGGAATAATATCTCCATAGGACGTGAGCATCCTTTGCTATGATCTCGAATAACTGTTCCCATTTAAATGCAATGCACATGGTGAAAGATGGATAACTAAGTTTGGCTACTCAATTGTAGACTCTCTAGTTTCGGTTCGGACCACATGATGTTGAAGCTCATAGATTACGAATTTTGCACGTCTTTTCTTTTCTTTCGAAACAGCTTTATACTTCGAGAAACAACGATTAGATGTTTGGCATTAAGTTAAACTATAGTGCTTTTTTTGTTTTTTTTTTCCGTCTAGTAACAGAGCAGTTGATGACTGAATAAATATTCGGGAATAAAAAATGAATAAAATGTTTAGTACGCTCTAGTACTTGCTAAGGAGCGCCCCACCAACCAAACTCCTATTCGTTCGAGTATAATTAAAAGCTAGTTGTTTTAGAAATAGATATAAGATGAGGTATAAGATGGATATAGATTAATTTTGTGTTTGGTTGAGTATTGGATTTAATTCAGATATAAACAAAATGATGTTTGGTTGGAGTAAATAGATTAAGAA
This sequence comes from Ananas comosus, assembly GCF_001540865.1. Lineage (NCBI taxonomy): Eukaryota > Viridiplantae > Streptophyta > Magnoliopsida > Poales > Bromeliaceae > Ananas > Ananas comosus. Next base: position 10,848,222 of record NC_033631.1, on the reverse strand, counting down.
GAATAGTGAGGGATTATAAATAAAAAATAATATTGTCCTCTTTATTATATTTGCATTAAAATTTTTAAATTTTATATTTAAAATTTTAAATTTACATATATAAGGGTTAAATTTCAAAATTTAAAATTTAAAATTTGAATTTAAAAAACCTCAAATTCAAAAATTCAAAGTTTTAAATTTTCAGAATAACCCGTTAAGGAGTGGGATAGCAATCCCACCCTTTTTTTTTGTTTGGATATAAGAAAGAGGATAACCTTTATCCCACCCCTTATACCCCAACCAAACGGCGGCCTACATACTACCGATATTATAGTAATCGATATTTTGCTTGCTTTAAGAACAGTGCACTAGAAGAGTTTCGATGCGTGATGGGCCAAGGCCTCTTCGCGACACTAGCTAGGGAGAGCCCATCTAAAGTTGTTTTGTAGGGTATGTTTGTTGCACTGAAATCAAAGAAAAGTAAAGTTATTTTCAGTCATAATTATCCATTCATATTGTTTGGTTCACTATAAATAAAATTCCTTTGGAACTTTATTTTCTCAAATTAATTGACTTCAACCTATATAGATAGTGCCAATGTCAATTATGGAAGAAAAGATAATACAAAAAATAATTAAAAAAATAACTGTTGTAACTTTTTATATTTTCTTGTGGCTGCTTTACTTTTATGAGTATAGATTTTTTTGTATTTATAAAATTTTGGTCATTGGATAAAAGAATGTGCAGTTAAGATGGTAGTGGATTCCGATTAGGATGATAGTAGTTTTCTAGGATTGAGTGAATGGTTTGTTGAATAGTATGATCTAACGGCTACTCCTGTTAGTAAACTGGGGCCAAACTATATTAAAGGCTAGCATTTCTCAAAAGAAAAGAAAAAAAAAAAAGAAAAAAAAAAGAAAAAAAAAAAACTTCACTCTCAGTTCAACTAAAAATCTCATTGTCAGTCTGAAAAATCAGGGCAAACAAACAGCCCAAAGCAGGTGAAGGTGAACTGGGGCCAAAATCCTTATTCCCTGTAAAGCCACAAGCTCAAGTCATGTAAAGAGTGAGCCAAGCCACACCTTTACAACCCCACACTGTTCATAACAATAATAAATCATAATAATACATAAAAGCACAAAAATACAAAATATAACTTTATTCTCTTTTCGCTGCAGTCGCAATCTAACACAAAGCAAAGTCCACACAATACGGGCAACTTTTCCAAAGCTCACATACGTGGCACTTCTCTCTCTCTCTCTAGCATATTCTACTAATTTTTGCACCATACATAATAATAGAGCCTTGCTATTATAGTGTAGGATAATAATTAGCTTTTGGAGGAATCGGATAGCTAGCTACAATGGTATTGAAATAGTTTCTAAAATCGTTCCTCTATTTCAAAAAATATTATTATTTTTTTTTACTTTTACTATAGAGAAAAATTATTAAGAATTATTTTTACAAACAACTTTAATCATCCAATAGTACTTGCAAAAAAGCTCTAATTAACTATGCTAAGACGATCATAATCTCAAATTATAACACATCATTTTTCATCAGCTTAAACTTATGACTAAATAATTCGGTGTAATATATTAAGTGGTGGAGAGTTTCTTTTGCGTATTGTATATAATATAGTTTTGGGTCCACAAAAGGTTCCACTTCACAAAGTATATCCCTAACAGGTAAGGTGTGTTTATGTTTAATTAAAGTGTGGATCGATATGGGTCGGAGAGAGTAGCTCATATGTGCTTGTCGACTCACCATTAAATACCAAAAGGAACGGCACGAGAAAGTCAAAGCAAAAGCGACGTAGAATGTGAAGGAAACCAAACCAAAAGGCCACCAAGATAATGTAGTGGCTATTTTCTCCATGTGAATTCCAAGCCCACGCCTTTCTTTTTGGTTCCTTCTTTTTCACAATCTAGCTCCTCTCCCACATCTTGGAGTGTCACCTCACTGTAGATATATATTGTAATTCCAAAGCGTCTATGACTTTGCTTTTTCTTTATTAGAAATCTTTTGGCCCTCCCAAAATACTATCTTTTAATTCTGCATATGATATCAAAGTAAGCGGTTCTTAACAAAGACCGAAAGTGATTAGAAAACGATATTTTTAAGCTTAATCTGTCTCAGGGAATATATTATCTTCATATTTATTATATGTTTTACATTCAATATTTCCTTTCATATATATCTGCATGTCTCAAAACTTTGATAGGCCTAAATATAGAATTAAATTAAATGGGAAACAATTAATCAAATGAGATTAAGAGTCTGGTGAGATTTTAATTTATAAGGATCTCCTACGCGAATATACCATGTTAAATTAATCATGTGAAGTAACCTCTTGTCTCTAAAAACTCGAACTATTTTAAAGAATAATATTTTAATATTTTGTATTGATTTCAAATCTTACTAAGCTCCGAATGTTATTCAATTTGCTATTGGTTAATATAAGTTCAAAGTCTTAGGTCTAGGTAAAAAGTCTCTACCGTAGAAGTCGGTGAGAGCATTGAGTATAAAACAACAAAGTATAAATCGTTTAGAATAGTAAGTTGTTTCACAATCAATATATTGACAAATTGCGATCATGTGTGTAATAATAATAATACACCGATATATACTATGAGAACCCTCAACCCTGACATATTTTAGTATTAATCCTAATCAATTTGTTTGTTGGGAGTGAGATGTGTGACTATGTGTGTTATTGGCTTATAATTAACCATTCTAGAAGAAAAATTAGTTTAAGGGGAAGTAAACATTAACAGCTCCAACTTTTTAGGACACTTTCAACATGATCGTAAATTGGTCAAATTAATCCAATATTTTGTCAAACCTTTGCCTTTGTTGTGTACTTAATTTGTCCTTTAGTTGAATTCCTCTACCACCTTTTGGGAGGAATCTTTCACATGATTGTAGAGTTAATTATTGGTGTATTTTATTTTGCAAACTTCCAAATTAATTGCTATGTTTTTTTTTTCCCAAACTTTACCATAATTCATATAATATATTGATTATATGTTCTTGCAACTTTTGAAATAAATCATATATTCTCGTAAAATTTCTAAATTTTTATTAAAAAAATCCCCTTATGTTCAAAGGTCCTTTTTGTTTGATGAAATAATCGTTCTTTACGTAGTTCATACAGTAGCACAAAGCTGCACAAGTGATAGCACGAAAAGTAGTGATTTTGAGCTACGTAGGCAGTTGCGATGCTGTGAGTGATTTTGCGTTGCATACGATAATGATAGTTCAAATTCAATTATTACTACTCGCATGTCGTAATAAATTAAGTAATTAATGAAAATTTCTAGCCAATGGAACAACCATTATTTACATTCCAAATCTCCATGCGTGTGCTTTCAAAAAAGGGTAGACATAGCACTTGGGTGTAGCATTGATTAGCTATAACAAATTTTTAGTAGAAATCAAAGATATAGATGAATTTAGGTTCCACTGCAACTATTCAATGGTATATATAGACATCATAAATCGCCGTCGATTTAGATTATCAACATTACAAATTAATAATGAGAGGTTGGTAATCACCTATAAATTGCGTATTAATGCTTTGCTCATGCTAACCCTTAGCCTTGACTAGTAATATATAGTAGCTCTAGAGGCCAAATGGGTGAAACAGATTTAATTTGTAGATTTGGAATATTAGATATTGCAACAATGAATTGATGAACTATGTACTTTGTGGTTTGAATTGCATTAATGTCACATATTGTGTGATTTACTATATTTTCTAAAAACAGCACTATTTATATAAACACATACTTGGGATCTCTTTCACCAGCTACCAAATATTCATTGACTACTGTAAGAGCTGATTCACAGTTCAATTGGTTGAAATGATTTTTACAATAATAAGGTTCTTGTTTTGGATGCATCAAAATCTTATTTGGCATATCTGTTTAATTTATTAAAATNTATATATTTGATTGATGCAGAGTATGGTCAAATATTAAATATTATCTTATATAATATTCAGATTTAAAGTCATGTTTTCAGAATAATATAAATTATCTTGTAGGTGAAATATATTATTCTACAAAATCATAAATCGCGCAACTCTGAAGAAGCAAAAAGCCAAACTTCTTGTTTATAATCATGCTATAATAAAATTCTCATACACTTATTTCTGCATCCAAACATGGCCTAAATAATTTAGGAGGGAATATTCTATCATATCTTAGGGGTTAAAAAAAGAAAAAGAAAGTAAAAACCTAAGCTCTCCCAACACGTTGAGAAACAAATTTCTTTTCACATTATTAATTTCTTTTGACAATTAATAGAAATACAGCATATGCTGGGCTACATATATGTATGTACTACTATGATTAGAGATCCCTCAAAATGTTTACCAATCAATCAAATAAGATTTTTCAAGGTCGGTTAGACCATGTTTGCTTTGAATGTAGGGTCATGAAATCCAAGAATGTATAAATAGTGATGTAAAAGAGTTGAATTATTTCTTGTACCTTATTGATGAGTCAATTTTGTATCTTTTGAATCAAATTATGTTAGGTAAAGTGTGCATAAAATACTTAAAGCTAATCCATACACAGGGTGCCACTTAGTCATGCCACAGAACCAATTATATATGTGAATGTTACACAGTCACTTTCAATGTATCTATCAGCAAGGGTACATTTGATATTACATGGAAATTGCGTTATGTATGATAAAAAAGTATAATATTAAAATACATTCTAATTATTTATACAGTAATCTCATATTTCGTACATTGCAATAAGTCTGTTCTTGTGAGACCCCAGATAGTCCTATATATAAGATATAATAGGGCTAAACTCTTAACCTCGGCTTAAGCATTTTAGATGGTAGCAAGACCCAAGAGGTTAAGAGAGTTAAGCGTGCTAGGAGAGGAGTAGTCCTAGGATGGGTGACCTCCTGGGAAGTCGGGGCGTCAAAGATGGTATCAGAGCCAATTACCAGCCGGAAGTGTGAGATGAGTCTCGGCTGAGCGAGGGTCTGGATGACGGGCTAGCAAAACGAGTCTCACATCGTCTGGTACTTATGAGTCTGAGCCTGACGAGGACGTCAGGGCTTAAAGGAGGGGAGATTGTGAGACCCCAGATAGTCCTATATATAAGATATAATAGAGCTAAACTCTTAACCTGGCTTAAGCATTTTGGGTGGTGACAAGACCCAAGAGGTTAAGAGAGTTAAGCGTGCTAGGAGAGGAGTAGTCCTAGGATGGATGACCCCCTGGGAAGTCGGGTCATTGTAGTTATAATATATTTTCTGCAATCCTATCGAAAAGTAGAGAAACATTTTCTATATGCTTCTATCCTAACTTTGATTTTTCTTACTAACGTTGGGTGATCCTTAATGCCAAACGGACCCTTAATAATAATCAAATGATTCGGCTATTTTGAATAATATCTTCATTTGTTCACACAAGGAATAGACCCCTGAAATTACATAAAGTTGTCTAGAACACTCGAAATTAGAACCATTATGCATTATCATTCAAAAACTTAAGATATCATAAGACAATATTTTTAATATTTTATATTCCATAGCATAAAAGGCTCATTTCAGCATTTTGCTATAACACAAGTATAGAAATTAGGTCAAAGTGGTCGATTTATATTGGGGCCTAACAAAATTTGAAGGAAAGGTGATTAATGATGAACTTTTCGACGATTTCTTTGAAAGCTACGGTCTATGACCCACATAACACGCCAGTACAAATCCAGTGGAGGCCTCAATTATACAAACCTAATCGCGTATTGACGGGCTTGTTCAATTCAGTCATCTAAATATATTTATAATTTTTTTGCGAATTTAGAGTAGAGTATCGAACGAATTTAGAAGTTAGAATTTTCATAGAGATAGGAACTATTTTGTATTCTGCTCTTGAGAGTAATGAAAATTTATGTTTCATTTTCATCCTTGGATGCAAATTTAAATGCCAACCCGTAAATTTCTTGCACATTCTCCTACTCACGAATTAGATTGTTTGACTTTTAATTACTATAACTTTACCGACCGGTCTGTGCTGTAAGTGGCAAAAAATTTAATTATTAATAATCAAAATTTTAAGTCTGAAAACTAATTATTTTATATTTCTAATTAAATTTACTTTTTATACAAAAAAAACAAAATATATAGTATGTTATTTTACTCTTTTTTTTTTAAAAAAAAGTTATTTTTAATTGCAGAGTGTCTATGCAGATGAAAAAGTCTAAAATTTATCAATTATATTATTAATGTGGCGTCCCTAGCCAATTAGATTTTTTTTTTTTTTAGAGCTCATCTGTCCCATCATAATTATTAAAAATATATTTTTAAAATACTTTTAAAAAAATATATATATAATTAACTAATTATTATAATAATATAATATAAATATGATATAGTAGAGTTAGAAAGAGTGGGCCCCATGTTCGAGAAGCTCCGTGAGCTTGGGACCAGTATTGCCACATGTACTACTACCATTGGATAGTGGACCACCGCCCACGTGAGCTTGGGGGGACATTTGACTTCACAAAAACCGGGCCCACCGCGTCGCGCAGCGGCGGGGGCGTGAACCACGGGGGACACGTGTCGCCTCGCCACTGCTCGAACGTTTCCCTTTGACCCCGGATAGCGCCAACTACATTACACGTAATTAACACGAATTAGACTCAATTTTAGAAACCCATATTTGCGACCGTTGACCGGCCGTTTTTTTGAGCTTATTAATCAGTGTCGAACAAAAGCGCTCCCTTTCAAAGCGCCTTTTGTAAACGTCTTAAGTGACGGGTTTTGTCAACGATAGTGTAGCGCCATTGCCTTTGATTGGATCTCCGTAATCTTATATTGCCGACAAATCGATGTTCCTTTGAAATGCTTCTGAAAATTAGATTCACCTACGCTGATATTGTGTAAAATAACCGACCGGAATTGTTCGATGTCTTGTTTTTCACAATATTGTATTTTTTTTCTTCTGCGGGTCGTTGCAGTGTCCTATGAATTTAATTTTAGTCCGCATCAATATACTTATTATGGCTATGACTTTACAATCTCTAGTTTATATCTTCTTATGCAACTACGCATTTATGGTCATTTGATTTTATTTCTCGTCAACTAATTTTTAAAAATTTTAAGTAAATAAAGAGATGCCCTAAACAAAAAATTTGGGCATCGAAATAGGCCCATTGAGATTGAGTTGTCAGCTCCGAACGATGCATGAAGATTCCCCGATCTCGATGTAGGAATAAATTTTACGTTTTTGATATCTATGAAACAACTACTGAGCCCTAAAAGCTAACCCACCAAAAGAATTTTTTGCTACCGCGAAAAGTTGTAGGCGGGAGTTTAAAAATTACTGGTATTTTTTTAAACAGCTCTTCTTAAATAGCAATTTATATTCATACCTATACATAAATTCTCATATCTAAATTTTATGTGGATGCACCTCCTTAATTTAAAGAAAATGGGCCCTAAACTATTTATTCTACTCTAAAAAACTGTATTTAGTCTGTTTTTTTTAATGGCTCTTCGCTTTCCATTGTATTTATTCATATTTACTTCTTCTTTTTTTTTTTTCAGTGGCCTTTGGTCCACCCTCCATAAAAGATGAAATTGGAAAGATGTTGAAATAATTTACTTTATATATAAAAATCACCATCCATCTCTCCATCTTCACCCAAAATCATCAATGTAGAAAATTTTTCTTAATTAACTAATTTCAATGGCCGCACCAATTAGGTACTATCTTTCTTCGTTACCATTTTTTTTTTATGTTTAATAATTAATTGAGAAAATTTGATGATATTTATTTTTTCTCTCTAAATCAATATACTTTTTTTTTTCTTTATATACTTTTTTTTTGGTTGTTGGTTTTATATTATATATATATAGAAGATGTGTACTTTTTTTTTTTGAGAGATAGGTAGCATGCTACCCGCTTCGTTTATTTCATTTAGAAATAAATTTAGCTAGAAATGTGAATCAACTAGGATTCAAACTTGGATCTCGGGTACCAACCACCAAACCCTTTGCCACTTGCTCTAGAAACGGTCGGTGAAGATGTGTAATATTTGTATCTAAATTTGTATTGTATAGTTATACAAAGGATCGAGATGCTTCCCCCTCCTGTAATGGCCCCCGAAGACGAAAAGTATCAGCTAGAATACGGAGTTGTCGGGAAGCGGTTAAAGGCACTGTGGTATCTCATGAAATCGTCGATGTCAGTAGAAAATGCTCTAGACAAGAGTGCAAAGGGGTCCGATATTTATATAATAATTTTTCTTCTTTTATAGTTTTTTCTATCTTTCATTGTTTTGCATTGAATTATAATTTTATTCTAAAATCTTTAATATATTTTTTATATTATTAAATTCAATCAAATGTTGTTATATATTTTTGTCTCTTTTTTATATTATATATTTATTCATTTAATCTAAAAATTTTTACTAAAAAATTTTTATTCGACACATCGTGCGGGTTATTACACTAGTTCTTCAATAGCTTCAACCAAGTCCTACACGCTCAAAAACATAGGCAAATTCTAATGGGCTTTTCTCTTTCGCGCTTGTGGCCTTCGCAATAATAAGTAGTGAGTGATCTCAATACATCAACACACGCCCTAGACCGTTTGTTTAACGGGCCATATATAATCACAAAAATAGATGGAACTTATTAGGCCTCTTCCCAATGGGCTACAAAAGTTGCAATAGAAAGGCCTTGTTTGGCCCACCACCGCTCATCGCCGGATTCGGAGCTTTATCGGATCCATTCTTTCTTGCAGTTCCGCGTGGAACGGCATGCGAAACCACAATAGCCAAGCGGTGCGCTATCTATAGCCTGGGCGCAAAATGGATGACCTGATTAGTTGGAGATTTGCTGACCCAACAACAATAGCGAAGCGGTGCGCTATCTATAGCTTGAGCGCAAAATGGATAACCTGATTATTTGGAAATTTGATGGCCCAGATAGATTGCAGATTCCTTAGGCCCAAATTGATCTCTCTACTGGGTTTAGGCTGATCCAAATAAAAAGAGACTAATATTTTGTAAATTTTAATTATTAAAATTAAGATTCTAATTTTTTTAATTTTATTTTAAGTTTTCATCGAGTAGTAAGGTTGGTAATCTAACTTGCTGTTTGTACGTTAGCTCAGGTTCAACTCGTTAATAAACAAGTCGAATACAAACTGAATTTTTCAGCTCGATATTTTACGAGCTTTCAGCTCGTTTTATAAAACAAGTGAACACGAGCTACTCCGGCTCATTCGTGTTTGGCTCGTTTTCTCGTAGTGGGATACTCCGGCTCATTCGTGTTTGGCTCGTTTTCTCGTAGTGGGATAATAGGGACGTACGCGCAGAATTAAAATGAAATAAAATAAAAAATCTATGGCCGGATCAACAACCACAACTGGCCCAGTCCGATCCGACCCGGCTTATCTAACCCCGTTTGACTCGCTCTTGGTCTTAACGGAGTCACGGTTGATTCTCCACTGATTTTTTTATACTGAACCGGTCCGACACTTTGATATTCGAAGCGTCGCTTGAGCTACAAGTAGATCCGAATCCGATTCCCCAAGAAATCGGTTGGCTCACTCCATTTGTTTTTTTTTTTTTTTTTTTTATNTTAAAAATATGATTGTCTTGTAGTAAAGAAAGAGCTGTGCACATTGTAGCCATGCAAGGGTGGCAAATTATTTAACTCCATTTTTTTTTTTTTTTTTTTTTTTATACTTCTTCTTCTTCGTCCTCTCGATGTCTCCGATTAGGTCAACGAAGTGGTCGCGAATGGGGTTTAGGGTTTCGGATGTGAAGCAAAGTAGATCGCTTCTCTAGTTCCGTTGCCTCCTTGTTACTCGAGAATAAGTTGAATAGATGAAGGGGATCGGTGTCCTCTTCTTAATCGCCCTCGTGATTCCCCTCGTTGCATCTGAGGTGAGTGAGATTTGTTTTTCTTTATATAGTTAATTTAGATCTCTACTCAATGAGATAGTTCTTTTTTCTTTTTTTTTTGTAGAATTTAGTATATTCTACGAGCTTGTTCTTGTGATGAATCAGTGTGTTTTGGGGGGATTTTGTTTGTATTAGGCCAATTAAATTACGCAAAACTCATTTGTTTACATTTGCTTATGATGCATTCTATTGAGTAAAGGTCGCATCTTTACCGACATGGTTGTGGAATTTTTTTGATTCGCATTGTTTAAGTATCATATTCGAAGGAGGCTTAGTTGATCCATTTTAATGAGAAAAATATTGGTAGATTTTGTTTTAGATGGATAAAGTGCATTGATAGTTTTGTTGAATTCAGGGTGATTCCGATAGTTTCCCATCAACTACGAACAATGACACCATTGTTAAACATTCCAATGCGGCAGAGATGTCTCCGCCAGATCCGGTTGATGCGGGAGGAGAGAAAAAGCGTATAGAACAGGGCAAAGGATTGCAAAATGGTACTAAGAAAAATGATGAGAAGGATGATTCTAGTGAAAGTTCTCTTGAGAGGAAAGATCAGCCGGTGAAGGAGACGAAGGTTGAGGAAGATTCTGGGGAAGGGAGTTCAGATGGGAGCTTGGCGTCTAAGACGCAGCCGTTGAGGGACTCTTATGTTGAAGAGTGCGATCCGTCCAATAGATGCACTGATGAGAAGAAGAAGTTCATTGCTTGCTTAAGAGTCCCCGGACAAGGTACGGGATCAAGATTCAAGGCTTTTCGATAAGCTAGATTACCTTGTCCCTGTTTTTGGGAATGCCAAAAAGCATTTGGTTAATAGATAATGTGATTTGGAGAAAACTAAGTATGTGGTCAACCTCAGCATAGGTAATATACACTGCTTAGGTCTTGCTTGTTGATAGAACTTGCGGAAATCCTCGGATCAAATTATTACTCATGAAATTGTTCTCATAATACAAAATCAATTTTATGTCTAATTTTGAGGTACTGTAAGTTGTAGACTTGATGAGGGTAAACTTGTAATTAGATGGTATTCTTGTTTTAGCAGAAATAGTACCATAAAAAAGTAAAACTTATGTCAAAATCCTAGTTTTCAATAATTTTAACCAAAATATATATCTAAAGCTAATACTTCTGTATTCAATTCAGCAGAATGCTATTGTAAATTACAACTTGAGTGGATCAAGTGGTTCTTCTGGTATCTGCTTCCTTGCTTGCTCATGCGTACTCAACAATTTTTAATATGTTCGCTATACTTTATTTTAAAATGTGGCAGTATGATGGATTCCAAAGTTGCAAGCTGTACATCTTTCTATTTAGCTTTGTTTTGAATCTTTGTAATGCTTGAGCGTAATAAGATTACCTGCAATTCTTCTGCCAGATTCGCTAGATCTTTCACTTCTTATAGAGAACAGAGGAACAGGTTCTCTTGATGTTCACATCGTTGCCCCCGACTTTGTCACACTAGAGCAAGCTATAGTCCAGCTTCAAGCGAAGGAGAAGAAGAAGGTATTAATAGGAGATGGAGTTCATTACTTGCAAGTCTTAAATGGGTCATCATGTATAGTTGCATCATAAAATTGGTGGCTGCTTTTCTGTCTATATTACTTAAGGCCTGTTTGGTCTGAAAATCTTCTGAAGAGCTGGTTGTTGCATCAGAAGCTGCTTCAACTCGGAGTTTCTGTTTTTGGGCTCGAAAACATATTTTAGCTTTCTATTAGTGAAGCTTTGGATTTTTTTTGTCAACCAAACACATGAATAATACGGTCGGCCAGTTATTTTGGCTCTGTGATTGCTAGCCAGAAGTTTCTATTGAAATGTACACAAGACAGCATAACTATCTGAAATTTGGAGTTGACTATCTGAAAGTTATGTGTTGTCCTAAAAAATCTTCTCATTGGCCACATAAATTTATGTTTCCTATCAACTTAATGAACGAAGGCATCCATTCCGCATCCTACGGCAGCCTTTTTATTTGTGTCTTTTAGACTGTTCACATATCATCTGAAGTTTCTGAGTGGCTCATCATCAAGGCTTCTAACTGTTTGGCTTCTAACTGTTTTGCCCATTCTCTGAGATTCAGATTTCTGACATTAATCGGCTTAAATGAAGATTGTTTCCTGCATGAATCAGCCATTTTTTAATATATGTTGAATGCTAACCTTCTCACAATTGTTTTGAGGAACTTCCTTTAGATGACATATTACGTTTTGGATTTAAATTTTGCAGATCAATGTTTCTCTTCGTGATGGTGCAAATGATACCATGATAGTATTGAAAGCGGGGGAGGGGCAATGCAGCCTCAATCTGCGGAACACGCTCTCCGGTAATGCGAGAGAAACATCTAGGGTGTCCAGCTATATTAACCGGCGTACACGTGCAGCGTCGATATTTGTGTTTCTCGCTGCAGTTGGAATTATAGGATCGGCTTTGTTGTGCATCAAGTTCTGGAGGAGGAGGCCGCACTCTCATGAAGGCAGCTCCGCGTACCAGAAGGTGGACATGGCTCTGCCTGTTTCGAGTGGGGGGAAGAAGGAACCCGACCTGTCGGAATTGTGGGATAATAATTGGGGAGATGGTTGGGACGACGATGTGGAGGCGCCCATAACGCCGTCGAAACCCTCTTCGACTCCATCATCTAAAGGGCTCGCCTCACGGAGATCGGCAAAAGACGGTTGGAAAGATTAGCAAACTTGTTGGAGGGATAATCAAATACAATCCCTGAATTTTTTAGTTTCAAATTGGTTTTATTGTTATTTCCAAGTGACATCAAAATTCTTTTCTGGGAAAGCTGATACGAAATGTAAGGATACTATCACGACAATGTTTGCACTGAAAGGAATCTAAACTCTTCCCTTTTGCAGCCACTTTGTTTGATACTCGGGACATACGAATTAATATTCATTGCATTGCATCATTGCTTTTGTTTGTTTTAGAAGCAGCTCCTTACGGGGGTCGTTTGGTTGGATGTAGTCGTAAATGCAGTATAGTTAAAAATGCATGCAGTTAAAAATTCAGTAGTTGTAATTACATATAGTTTGTTTGGTTTTGTGTAGATACAACGGTTGCTGTTGCATTTTTTCTGTTTGGTAATTTGAAGTTGATAGTTGTATTTGTGAATCTTATCACCTCTTTAGATAGAGTAGAGATGTCAACGGGTCGGATTCGGGGTGAATTTTTAAAAACTCGAACCCGACTTCGAACCCGAACCCGACGGATTTTAAAAATTCATATACAAACCTGAACCCGACCAAAAATCCGAAACCGAATCCGAACCCGAACCCGAAAATTTAAACCCAAAATAATTATTTCTTTTTTCAATATTTCAAAACATATTATATTAAATCTAAATTTTTAAAATATAAATTTAAATATAACATCAAATTTATATATATATATATATATATATATATATATTATATATAATACAAAATAAATTCTGGTTCGGGTCGGGTTCGGGTCGGGTACAATCAAAATCTATATCTGAATCCATATTCGTCGGGTTTCTATTTTTTATGTCAATATCCGAATCCATATCCATATCCATATCCATCGGATATATTCGTTTCATTCAGGTTCGGGTTCGGATAAAATTTCAATTATCCATACCCATTGACATCCTTAAGATAGAGCGGTGAGATTACCTTTGCTATACATAAAATAATTGTATAATTTTATTAATTATTTAAATTTACTATCTATAAATAAATAAGTGAATATATATAATATTTTTATATTTTTCAATAATTCTTCAACTTATCAATTGACACATTTAAAATTTTTAATTTATTTAATTTTAACATGTAAATCAAACTTTAAAAATTTAAACGATTCTCTCATTTTTTTTCCAAATTTAATAATTATAATTAATTAAAACTTATTAAGTTGACTTACACAATCATATTCTATGAAGATTTAAGAAAAAAATTATTTTTTATATTTTGAATAAAATAAATTTAAAAAAATTTAATTTTTTGCACAAAACTTGTATCGCCTAAAAAATTTTATTAGTATGAGTTTATTTGTAAGTATGTTTATTTTTATATATATATAAAATTTATTTATTTATTATTTTTAATTTATCGGTGATTCTATTCCTCATCAATTGCTGCAGTTGGAACTACAGCCAATTTGGATGTAGTTCCAACTACAGCATTTGGACCTTCTTATACAGTTGCAACTGCCGCAGTTGGACTCAACTGCATTAAACCAAACACATGAATTGAGGTTGCATACATTTGTAACTGCAATGCAGTTGCAAATGCGTGCAACCAAACAGTCCCGCCACCGTTTGGTTCAAGGTTAAGTAAAAACTTGTTATTCCAGAGATAGAGTTAAGTTCAGGGTTAAGGTGGGTTAGAGTAATTTTATGTTTGGTTGAGAATTGGATTTAGTCTAGATATAGGTAAAATAGTGTTTGGTTAGAGTAGGAGGGATAAGAAGGATAGTGTGTTAAATAGTATTTTGTTTGGTTGGAGTAGTGGGGTGGGGCGAAATCAGCTATCCCGGGATAGCCCATTGGGGATCGGGTTAGCTAACCCGACAACCCAAATTGGGTGTTTGATAACTTCGAGGTTAAGGGATTATTCTACCCCTTAACCCCGAACCAAACTGGTGCATAGAGTTTTTGTTGATGAAAATTGGACGTTTCTTATGAGCAAATATTTTTTTCACTGTAACGTTCATATATTTCGGATCCGAGAGTGAAAAATTTAATGTATTCAAAGGGCCCATTATAATCTATTCATTCTTCAGTGGGCATTTTACTGGGCCTAGGGGGAAGGACATGCAAACCATAAGTACCCAAGACATTAGCATTCCCAACAATGCAAATGATCTGAGTTTCCATATTATGCTTCTCATTCAAATAAATGTGGATTTATCTTAAGTAATATACTTTATTATAGGCCTGTTGTACTCTTAGGAGCATAAATGCTTCTGTGCTAACAAACTATTTTCGATGATGAGATATTTGAATCGACGATTGATTTTATTAAATTTGATTTAAAATATTTAGATTTGATTTTTATCTTTTTGTTTTTTGGGTCCCCGCTCCATTTGGAGCAAATCTGACAAATTTTTGGCAGATCAAAAAACGATGGTCCTCACTTGCTATTTCGGACGGATTGGGACGGGAGCTTTACCAACCAGGATCCATTTGCGTCCCTAATCGAGTCAAATCGAATTATACCTCAAAATTCAAGATAAGCAAATAATTTGGGCCAAACATGGATTAATTCTTTTCGTTTCTCTGATTGACTCGGCTCGATCTGGTACAAAAATTTATTAATTCATCAAACCTTGCATGGTCCCCCTTTAGACCGATCTCAAGGTTTAAAATACACGCGTAATTTAAACCAGGTTCCAAGTGGAACTAAAGCCTAACTCAATTCCAGCTCTAGTTCAAGCATTTGGAGAACATACAATTAAAAAACTCCTAAATTGTTTTTGGCCACTTTTTAAATAAAATACCTAACTCCGCTTTCTCCATCAACAAGTATTGTATTAGATATTTTGTTTAATTTAATCGATTATCCCATCATTAGCTATAGTTAATTAAAAGATTTGGCGATTCGTTCGTGTGAACATAGAACGAAGTCATTAACTAATAACTATAAACAAAAAGAAGTTGTCAGAGTTAACAAAATACTAACCTTCGATAGTATTATAATTGAAAAAAAATCTCAAAGCGCGCGAAAGATGTTAATCATAAAAATAATAATTAGCTCAAAAGAATAATGGTTTGGATTGTTCATTTACAGTTGTGCCGAGAACGTTAAGCACATGTGAACCAATAAACACGCGATAAGTGACAAACATGCTTAATAGTATATTATTAATAGTAGATTATACATCTTTACTATCGTCCAACAATATATATATATACCATGTTTATATGTTTTTGATTGATATTTTTAACATTAACCCAATACAATACAATAAAATAAAATTTATTTAATAGGTCAACAATTCATGGCGAGGGGGGACACAAACGCTTTCAAAATCAAAATCACGAGTCGTTGAGTGGGTCTTCGTACGTTTCTTTTCAATTCTTTTTGTTTGAATGTGAATGATTTTTCCCAATCGAGATATGGCAAGGACACGATATCTCCCCACCACCTTTTTCATTGGTCCAACAATAACATGTATCATTTTTTATCAAAGTAAATCCCCATTGACAATACAAACCCCACTTCATTGACGTGACCTGGTATCAATGGATAGTGTTGCGTAGGGGACATATAATAATAATAATAATACAAGAAAAAATTTATATATCCAGTCCTCTCAAATTCTAATTTATTATAATTTTTATTTGATATCTTTAAATTCGAAAAATTATTAATATAAAAATATTATAATTGATAATATAATAATAATTAAAGTATTATATTATAAAATATAATTATAATAAATTTTTAAAAAGTAAGTTAAAAGTTATAATAATAAAATAAAGTTTGAAAACGGTTGCGGACCAAAACTGTAATTAATCCTAAAACTAATAATTGCGACGTAACCCAAATAATTTGAATTGTGCCACGTCCCATGCATGAAAAGAACCAATGTATGTGCTTCTTCGTTACGAGTCGTGGGGGAAAGGATGGGCGATATAGCACGCTTTCCTTTTCGTGTTTCTCGTGGTTACAGGACAATACGTGTTGCGAATCTTATATTATATGAATCTCCTTTTTTAAGCTACTCTTTTTTCTTCTTTTTTTTTTTGTTTCCTTTTGTTCTTTTCTTTTTTCTTTTTTCTTTTGTGGAGCTTCACACTTGTTGACAAGTGGCAACAATGGTGGAAAAGGTTGCTGCATCTGTTGGTTGTTGTTCAACTTAAGGGGGGGTTGGTAGGGTCCAGATTTTTGTAGGTGATGGTGTTAACGGATGTGATTTTAATGTTAAAAAAATGCGCAGATAATAAGATTTTTAAATTTAATTTTAGTACTGATTGATAGCTTTATTGAATTCAATTACCATCTCTGTATATTTTATTAAATTAATAAATATCGTGCAACACCACGAATCTCTCTTACTATTAGAAGCCGTTTGATTGTATATAGTAGTTGTAACTGCACTACAGTTGTAACTGTAAGTAAATACAAATTTCGTATTTGATTTGATATATTTAACTCCAACAACTGCAGTAGGAATTGCAGGAGGAGGCCCAACTGTAATAATTCGAATTACACCCAAATGGGCCGCAATTCCAACTGCAGTAATTAAAGAGATTAACTTTACTTACCTCAATATTTTTTAAACAAAAATTATATATATATATATTTTTTACATTGGAGGTAATCTCATCATCATATATATAAAATAATAAAATTTTAAAAATTATTTCTCAACTATTTGCAACCAAACAAATTACGTTTTCTACTACATCCAACCAAACAGGATTCATATAGTTGTAACTATTGTATTTTTAACTGTATATATTTTTAATTATACTGCATTTATTTATCATCTAACCAAGCGGCTCTTTAGAAAAATGCTATCTGTCTACTTATATATAGACATAAAATTTTGCACTTTATCTATTTAATAAAAAATAGATATATTTTCAGATTTTACTATTAAATAAAAAATTAATAAGAATAGTGAAAACATATATATAGACTTTTGGATGAATGGTGCACAAAAGTTACACTTAAACTTTATAGACATCTTATCAATAATAACTTTGATTTTGTTAGCAACACTGTATTATTTTAAGGGTGTGTTTAATTTATGGTCAATGTTATTTCAATAATTCTTCATATTTTTTATTTAAAATATTCAAATTATTTTATCATTCATTAATTGTAGATTCTTCAATGGTAACAATACTTAATTATCATGGACCAGAAAATATTCCCATTTTTATATACATTGTAAATAATTAGTAGTCCTTTAATAATAGTTTGTTAGCTAGTTTTTAGCAGCCTCCCAACTCAAATAGCTTAATAAGATAGCAACGAATTTGCCATTCAAGATATAAAATATATAACATTTCTGGTTCTTGAACTAAAGGATCCTAAATATAATCTTTATTATTTACTAAATTATTTAGGTCACGTATGACATAGTATTTGTTTTTAATATTTTTTAAATAAAATTTTGAATATTAAAAAATATAGGAGCAAAATTCTTTCATTCAAGATCTTTATTTGATAATAAAAGATAAAAGTTAAAAAATCAATCAATTTTGACAATCAAAACTTTTTAAAATAAATTATCGTCTATTACTTAATCGAACATATCATAAAACAGCCAACAATAACAACACAAAAAAAAAATCCTCCAACAAATTAAGTTATATAAAATTAATTTGTACAAAAACAAAAATAAAAGAGCAATGGTACGTACCAAACGAAGGTCTTGATTCATCTTCAATCAAATGCCTCATTAAAAAAAATATATTTTTTTTTATAAATTTTCATTATCAGTTAGATCACACGTCATGTCGAAAATAGCAAAAAAATCTATTGTATCACATCTACCCCGCCATCATCATCAGTAAAACGTCCATTATATTTCTATTCTTGAAAAAAAATACAGCAAAAATATTTTTCTGTTAATTATGATAAAATAGATGAATTCAAACAAAATAATTTTATTAATTAAAAATATCACGTCAGTAATATAACTAGTATATTTAAAAACTGGTATATTTTAAAATTTTGTTTTTTATCATATGCATGTGTGTGACTGGGCACAATTAATCTACACTTTTCTTTTCTTTTCTTTTTTGTGAAATTCGTGTGATGGGAGGAAATGTGTTGTTGGGTAGTGGACACACAAGCTTTGTGTAGTCACGGTTTGTGGGGGCCCACAGCATTTTGTAAGCAATAAAATGTGAAATTCCAGAAGCTGATGATCATGCTGCGTGTATGTACTATCTGTGTCAGCAATTGATGGGTGTGCCCTTTGCCGTACATGCCCACAGTGCCAGCGCATCTTACCTATTCATAATATAATAATAGCTTTATAGGGGGGGGGAGGAGGGGATTGTTGGGTTCCTATTTACACTTTTAACTTTTTCACAACACCACATTTTTTATTCATTTATTTATTTAATGATGATAGAGTACTGGACCACCGTGTCAATTTCTCAACGGCTCCAGTTTTTTCGAAAAAAAAATATAGGGACAATTTCCTGTGTGCCCCTCTAACAGTAAGTATTTATATGAATGTCCCTATAAAAATTGAAATATCCCAAATACCTCTCTAAATATAGAAAACTTTCAAAGGTGCCCTTCAAAACACATTTTCGTTAAAATCTACAGTAACAACAATCAAAATACCAATTTTACCCTTTTCATATTTGCCCTTTTAAATGTTCCAATTATTAGTAATAATTTTAACTTTTGTAAATACCCCGTAAATTTAAAAGTTTTACAAATTTAAAAGTTATTCAGTTATATTTTCACATTGATTTCTGTAAGAATTATATATTCTAAAAGAATAATATTTTTATCTTACTCAATATTATTAAATATTTCTAAATTTTTTTTTAAATGGAGAGAGAAAATAATAAATAGCTGAAAAATTACAAAGTTTTATCATTAATTATAAAGCATAAAATTACTTACTAGATTTGAAATTACAATAAAATGATTTAGTATTGTTTACAAATTTTTTAAAAAAATACTCAGATTATCTGATAAATTTTATAATCAAGGTTAGAGAAGTGCAAATGTAGTAAGTAATTTTATGCTTTATTTGTAAGGATATTTGTAATATAATCAAATTTATAGGGATATTTATAATATTTTGAACGTTTACAGGGGTATGAATGAAATTAACCCTTCATTAGTAATAGTTGAAACATTTAGAAAGGCAATTATGAAAAGGGTAAATTCGGTATTTTGGTTGCTGTTACTGTAGATTTTAACAAAACTGTGTTTTGAAGGATATTTTTGAACGTTTTCTATATTTAGAAAGGCATTTAAGATATTTCAATTTTTATAGGGGTGTTCGTGTAAATACATGCTTTTAGAGGGGCACACAGGAAATTTTCCCAAAAATATATATATTATGATTAATTGCATACAGATTTCTACAAATATAATAAATTGTACATATACTTTTATAAAGTACAACTTTCACATGTTGTCCCTTACAAAAGTTATAATATTTTAAATATGTTCATCTGATTTGTTATCGTTAAAATACTATTTATTTTATAAGTGAAATGGTTCTTTTGAAATTACAAATATGTCCCTCTAAAAGTTCCAACTATTAATTAAAGAAAGGTAAAAATGTTAATTAAAGAAAGGTAAAAATATCAATTCACCTCATTAACTAAGGTTAAGTATTTTATCTATGATTAACTAATTTTTTCTAACGGATCCTAACAGCAAAAATATATTTGAAAATATTAGGACTTTTGTAGGGACAATATATAAAAGTAGAACCTTATAAGGATATATTTATAATTTATTATGTTTATAAGAACCTGTATGAAATTAACCCTTCTTTTATTTATCAGAGAGTTCAAAATATTGATGTTGATGCAGGTATATATAGTATTTAGGGCATAATGTGGGCTGTTGCATGACCACACCCATATTATTCTATGTTAAAAAATAGAAATAATTACATATAGTTCTCTATAAACATATTGAATAGTAGATGCATTTTTCTATAAAATTATCTTTATGAATGTCCTACTGTTTTCAAATATACTCCTTCTATTAGGATCCGTTAAAAAATATAGTTAAACATAAGTAAAATACTTAATACTGATTAGTAAATGGTTAAATTGATCTTTTTACCTCTCTTATATAATTGGGTAAAATGTTTTTTTACGAGGATATTGCTACATAATTCTAATAGTCGGGGCTTTTGGAGAGATATATTTATAAGAACAAAAATATAATTTTACTTATTTACTGTTGAGAAATAAACAATGATCTAACAGTAACAAACCAGATGGTAACACAATATAAATGAATGTCACTGAACTTTTGTTAAAACATAAAAAAATGAAAAGATAAATAAAATGTTGTTACGTAAACTATATTTGCTAATATTTCAGGTTAGTATCTTATAGTAAAACTATAATTAACGCTCATATACCTTTCAGCATTCATAATTCAAAAAGGGTGGTTCTTTCAAGACGCCACATACTGTACCTATTAGATAGTCCCTAGCACTATAAGAATCATAAAGTCCATTGCACGTTTCAATGCATAAAATTTGTTTATCGTACATTACTTCGCCATTCTTATTCTTTAGGACGCAAAAGATATTTTGTGAGAAATTACATGAACGAATAAAAGAATGAAATTTCATATTTTTGAATATAAAGAAAAATTACTATATTGGAAAAATAGTGTGAAGTGATTTTCATCGATATACCTACTATATACTATGATGGTATATTTCAATTTGTAGTGTATACTTCACGTACCTATTAGGCTACCTTCTTTAATCAATCATCTT